>NC_033641.1:6607361-6620233 GCF_001540865.1 Ananas comosus
ATCAGCACCTCGGAGACAACAAAGCTACACTTTCGTTTCATCTCGATCGACCACGGATTCACAACAAAATCCAACCTTCTTCCAATAGAAGGAAACACATACACAAATACATATAAAACATGTATTTTTTTTTGGATTTTCTCGAAATCCGTGTGTCAAACTCAAAATCCATCAGCGCCACTAGTTCCAGAATAGCTGAACCGGTCGAAACGAGCTATTGGACTGATATGAACGGAGTCCGATACGCACCAGAAGCCAACTCTACTCCGTGGCTTCTCCGAAAAACCGGAGTTACTATTCACTTAAGTGAAAACTAAAAATCGCGTATCTTCTCCATTTTAGCTCAGTTTCTCCTGAAACTTGACGAGTGCTTATGTAATTAAATTACACACATAAACATCATCAACAGAGAGTTTAGTTGCACTGTCAAAAATCTCAGTCCTTACAATACTCAAAATTGCACATATGCTCAAAATATGACACTTAGACATAGAGAGATTTTCGATGTCCTTGGAATGCACCACCCACCTTAGATGGTTACAAGGATGCTTCGGTGAATTTCTTAGAATTTTTGAAGCCCTAATCCGCGTGCTGCGGCTATCTGTACGGAAAATGACGTTTTGTCAATAACTTTGCGTACACTCGTCGGATTGTCGAACCGAGCATTCCAACGCGTTTAAAATACCCTCAATTAAGTTTCTACATGATCAAAATAGATCAAAACCTAACTTGGGCAAAACCCCTCTTCGGGATGCCCTAACATGCAATTTTTGCATTTCCCCTAGATTGATCTCATTGCTAAGCAAAAGAAAGCTTAGAATCACTTGGGAAGCTCTCTACTAAGGTTCCTAAGCTTTTAGAACCATCCCTAGGGCATCTACTTTGAGCCCTAGTGATCCACCATGAGAGGGGTCCAAGAAATTCATGTTTTTCATGGAGTCATGGTCTTTAGAGGATTTCTAGGTTAATTAGAGGATCAAAACTCTAAATCCCAAGGTTTAAAACCAAACCCTAGACTCTCTTGTGCAATAAACTCACCTTGGCCACGAGCTAACCAAAGTCCACCTTATTGGAGAGCCACCAAAGCCTCCAAGCCTCCAAAATCCAACTTCTTCTTCTTTTTCTCCACTTCTCCACCAAACCCTAGGGTTTTTCTAGGGAGAGAAAGAAAGAAATAAGAGAGAGAGTGTTTTGAGAGTGTGCTGTAAAGGGAGAGGGCTTAGGCTCATAACATGTTGCAACAATTGCAAACAAACCCCCCACAAAGTCTTATTTGCATCAGACTTCAAAGTGCTGTCTGGGGCCTCTTGTACCGGTACAAGGATTCTTGTACGGGTACAAGGCCAAACAGTGAGCCAAACCCGAGAGCTGCCTCTCGGGTGCGCAGGGTCTTGTACCGGTACAAGGCCTGGACTGCAGCAACCCGAGAGCTACTCAGCTCGGATTGCGCTGGTTGTACCGATACAACCATCACTTTGTACCGGTACAACAGCTCCAGAATGTTGTTTTAGGCTTCGATTCGACTCTACCTCACGTCGGTCGATGCTAAAACCATTCTAAGTCTTCCAAAACTTATTTTTAGCCCTTCCAACATTATTGGAATGCAAGAGGAACTTGTCCATCGCTTTCTTTCGACACTTTAACCAATTTGGTCAAAGTTCGATTATCGTTTCGGGATTTCAATACGTTACAGAACTAGGCTAATATACTATTAATAGCACCAAGTCATTGGTGCTACCAAGTATTTGGCCATTGGATTAAGAGATATGCTATTAGGATGATGTGGGCCCCCTACGGTTGAGTGGGTGGTTGGTTGAATAGTATGATCTAACGGGTGAAAATGATCAAAAGGGTAGATCTAACACCGGAAAACTTGGTAGCACTAAGTGTTTCGTGCTATTAATAGCATAGTAGCCGGACTATATATATATATATATATATATATATATATATATATATATATATAGAGAGAGAGAGAGAGAGAGAGAGAGAGAGAGAGAGAGTATGCTTTTATGAGTGCGATCTAGGGATGCAAATAGGGTGGATCTAGGGGTAGAAGCCTCACCAGCCTCCCGCCCCACTATCAAAATCTCGCCCCTCCTCCCGCTACGAATTCGTGATGGGTTAAAATATATATCCCATAATCCGTCCCGCCTCATAATCCACATCCCGCCGATGCCCGAAATCCATCTCGCCAACTAATACTTTTTTTATACTTTTTTTAACAAATTATAATATTATTAATAATTTGTACAATATAAATTAATAAATTTTTTAATAACAATGAATAATATTAGCAAGTTATATATATAATTAACAACATCAATTATAAAAAAAAAACACAATTCGAAGCAAAATTTAAAAATTTCAAATATATAAGAAATGAGAGCACTAACTTATATGTATTTTGGAATGTAAATATATTATTTTTTACGGGTATTTTCTTAAATATAAACAGTTTTTGGGGTGAATTCGGGCAGACTCACGTTGGATCATGGCGGGGCGGATTGGGGACCGATTCGTAGCAGGTCAAAATTTTTCCTATTTCTTTCCCCGAATCCGTCTCGTATCATTAAAATCACACCGTTAAACTTGATAATGGAGCTTCCGAATTGACGATCGGCTCCGTTAAACTTGATTTAGCGTATTTGAAGTATCTAGAAAATAAATTTTGTGATTTTTCGATATTATTTACCTAGTGATCGAAAAGGTTTAGAATCAACAAGTTTTAATAGTTGATGTATATCGTTTGCAAGTTTAACGGTGTAAAAGTATTCAAATCAGATAAAATTTTAATAGAAAATTCTTTATACTATTTGCTGCAAGATCAATACTTTTGATCGAAAATTTTAATATTATATCACCACTTTTGTGAAATTTTTATTTTCAGCTGTTGATTATGAACCCTTTCGATCGCTACGTAAATGATATCGAAAAATCATAAAATTTATTTTTTAGATACTTCAAATACGCTAGATCAAGTTTAACAGAGCCGATCGTCGATTCAAAAGCTCCACCATCTAAAACAGCTTTAGAGCACGGAGCCTTCATGCTCCTAATAATACACAAGGCCTACTATATATTATATTAATATATTATATATATATATATATATATTTGATATATATAATATATATATTGAGCTAGAATACTTTTAGGAAGCTCAACCACTTTGTGCTTCTAATTTCAACCCTTGTATCTACTCTTGATTAGTAATAATACCTTGTATCAAACCACTATTCCACTACACACCTACTACCATATCACAATCCTACATCTCTCCATCCAAGGGCTAAAAATTCAAAAGCACTAACCCTTTGTGCTTGGGAGTATCTAGCTCAACTAATATATATATGATATATATATATATATATATATATAGAGAGAGACGAGAGAGACGAGAGAGAGAGAGAGAGAGAGAGAGAGAGAGAGAAATATACCGAATCCCCGAATCGTAATGTTAACTTTGATCAAATTGATCAATGTGTGGTATGAGGGTGATAAGTGAAGTCCCCGAGTTGCCTTGAAGGTGTTGGGATGGCTAGAAGTGACTTTCGGGAGTATTTAAGTATTTTCGGCGCAAACCAGGCATAAAAACGGGCTCCGAAGTGTTAAGTCTGCTGGAGCAGCAAGAATTGCGTTGAGTACGGAAACCAGAAATAGGGTACCGGTACCCAATACAAGTACAAAATTATCAGTTCTCGGGTTGAGGTACTGAGCTAGAGGTACCAATACTGAACAGGCTGTGTACCAGTACCAGAGGTCGCATACCACTACTTAGTTGATTACCCAAATAGCCAGCTCTCGAGTTGTGGCTTTGCATTGGGGTGTACTGGTACTACGTAGAGGGTACCGGTACTGGAGGTCGTGTACCGGTACTGGGCATTACATACCGGAACCCTATACAAACCAAATTTCACAACGTTCGGGTTGAGCTACCCGGAAGCAGGTACCAGTACTGGAGAGCTTGCGTACCAGTACTCCAATTTGAGTGCCAGTACTCAGCCCTGCGAGATGTAAAATCTGAGTGGTTGCAAATAGCAATTGATGGAGGGCTTAAATGCAATTGTGCTGGTTTGTGAATAGGGCCCAATGCATTACTGCTCATTGCATGAGAATACCTTCTCATTTCTTCCTCCTCTCTTCTCCTCTCCTTCTCTCTCTAGAATCTCTCCACAAGAGTGCTTTGGAGGAGATTTGAAGGATGGATTGGAGCTCTTGGAGATGAAGAAGCTCAAGAACAAGGGATTTGGGTGCAAAGTGACCAAGGTGAGTCTCTTGTGCAATATGAGTTAGGGTTTGGTTTGTTTATCCTAAAATCCATGTTTTTGGGATTCTTGTGACATGAGAGCTTAGTGTGCTACATGAATCCCTAGAAAAATTTGAATGTATATAGTGTATGCAAACCCTATGGTGAAAATTAGGGTTTTGTAGGAATTGGAGTTTATGATGAAATTGATCTCTTGTATTCCTAATTGAAAGATAATTCGACGTGTTTGGCAACTCGGATTGGATTGTCGACGAGCCTACGACGTTATATTGAGGAAAAACCTCGTCTTGCCTTCATTAGTGTTGGGTCGAGGGAAATAGGCAAAGATAAATTGAGGGACTTGGATTCTCGCATCCTGGCATCCCTACGAGGTGGATGGTGCTATCCGAAACGGTTGAATTTCTCATTATGTCTAAGTCACCTTTTTGAGCATATATGTGTATGTATAAAATTCATGTATTGTAGGGTTAAATGGTATTATATGGAATCTTTTGCATGCTTTTAATGTAAAGATATATATATGAATTGACAATGGAACTTTGGACATAAGAACCCTATAGATGTATGAACCAAGTTGTGGACTGTGACAATATAGTAAACATGATGACATTATGACTAGATGGATTAAATAGCACCTAGAAACATGGAATGCTAGAAAATGATATAGGTTCTGTTTGGTAATGGAATTGTGTGGAAAGGGATTAAAAAATTTATTCTCCAAATCCTTATGTATTCTAGGATATTAAGGAATGAAAAAGTATTTTTGTTTGGTATGAAATGTAATCATTACAAAGAAAAAGCAATTTTATGTTTGGTAAATTTTCTGATGATAAAAGAGAATAGTGGAACAAATACATTGATACTTTGCAAAATACCAATATTGCCCTTGTTAATGTATGCTTCAGTTGAACATATCAATATTATGCTCATGTGTTGTAACAAATTTAACAATGCCATTTGTATATTATGGTGCATTCTTCTACAATTTTTAGTTGCCAAAGCACATTTATTTTTCAGGATTACATTTGTAAATGCATTGAGATGGTCTTAGATTCATATTAACTGCTATAATTTAAATTGTAAATTTGAGAATAACTTTTCTCTAATTATGCAACAATTTTAGCAAAGTGATTGTTGCACTTTTTCAAATGTATAGTTTGTAACCCGTTCATGAATACGCTATGATGCTCTTTCTTCGAGAATAATAAAGCATCATAAACTGCACAAAGTTAATTTGGATGCACAAAGTTCATGAATACGCTATCATAAAATACATTCACAAGTTAATTTGGATGCATATTTGCACAAAGTAATAAAGCATCATAAACTGCCGTACCCACCCGTATTTAAACAGAAAAAATAAATTCTTGAAAAATATCATTATTACCAATTATACTTAAATCTTTCAAATTACAGACAAGGCAACATTTGAACTTTGTAAATCACAAGATTACAAAGCTTTCATAATTAAAATATCCATAGCAATGTTTACATAATCAGTTAGACGAACACAAGTACGCTTAACATTCGACATATCAAGCGGAAAGAAAAAAGGAAGCAGTTTGAGTTGCAAGAAAGTAGCAGCAGATGTGCTGAAAATACAAGATTAAAGAAGTCATCCAATTGAAAACATCATTGCAACAAAGTGCAGGCCATAGTATAAAACGAAGGAGACATGCTATCTATTATTCCATAACTGCTCCGTTATCATACCGCGGAGCGCCTCACCCCTTCGTGAGTCATCAATCCCAACCAAGGGTATTGGTTCCTCTTGTTGTTCATCTTGAGAAAAAGGATCCATTGCCATGTTGAAATACATATCGTTTCCTTGGTGCCTTTTGATGAAGTTATGGATGATACAACATGCTAAGGCGATGCGACATTGCACTTTGTAAGGAAAAGGAGTTGCTTGCCGAAGAACCTTGAAACGCCTCTTCAAAATGCCAAAGGCTTTCTCAATAACATTTCTTAATTGGGCATGCCTATGATTGTACAGATCCCGTGGTCCGCGATGCCTACATGCCCGAGCATTGCCATCAAATTGGCTCAAGTGGTATCGCTCTCCTCTATAAGGCGCGAGAAAACGATCAGTGTTTGCATATCCAGAATCGACTAAATAAAATTTCCTAACACATACATAAAAAAACCCATCAGGATAACAGTAATAATCAAGAACCTTGAATATTTAAATACTTTCAAATGATTTAAATATAAACATACCTTCAGGTGCGGTAAAACCGCCACTCCCACAACACCACCGCAGGACCCTCATATCTGCCGCAGAACTCTCCCATCCAGTACAAACAAATAGGAACTGGTGGTCGAACGAGCATGCGACCATCATATTTTGTGAAGTAAAGCCTTTGCGACACCGATAACGCAGTTGCTTATTCTTTCTTACAACCACCGGTATGTGCGTCCCATCAATAGCACCAATTGCATTCTATAAATATAATCAACACGAAAGAAATTAGTAAGGATAATAAAAGGGTAATCAAGAACATTGAATATTGGTACCATCATCTTGAAAGGGTGGAACAAAGGGTTGTCCCTTATTTTTTGATGCATTCCAACATTACTTGTTGGCATTTGGATGTACTCATTCCTCAGTTCCACTACACCTCGCAAGACAGTATTAAAATATCGACTAATTATCTCCCCCGAGTGTTGAAATGTCTCGGCTAATACTATGTTTGTGACCCCATGGCCTATAGCGAATAGAAAAATTCCAAGTTGCTCATCAACAGTCAGATGTCGACTACCTGGCCTGTATCAAACCTTTCTCAACCAATTCATCTCGAAGTCGTATGAATGTAGTGTTGGACATGTGAAAATGTTGGTACCCTCTATCTTGATGACCTCATAAAATATCCATAATTATTTGATGACCGGTGAAAGGTCTTGTACGACATAGTCGCTTGTACAAAGTGTTGTGGAATGTAGTAGCACCTTCATTGATCATAATACCAAGCACTTCATCCCAATATTCATCTTCCTCATCTAAGAACGTCATAAGATCGGCAATAGTTGGAGATGAAAAAAAAACGACGATTGAGTATAGCACCCATCTCTGCAATATATAAAAAAAACACAATTAGTTAACTGTCAAACAACATCAACCCACAAGATTTTCTTATATAAGATGTCTTATTGGCTTAAGTTAAAAGGATTGAGTAGAAAATGATGGCTGCAATGGGTCTTATCATTGCCACCCTATCATGATCATCTACAACCCTATTAAGTATCATCGCCACATTCGCAATTCCATAAAACTGCTCTGTTTGTTGAATGATCATATATCGGCTCAGGTTAAAAGGATTGAGGGAAAAATGATGGCTGCAATGGGTCTTAACACTGCCACCCTACCATGATCACCATTAATCCTATTAAGCATCATCGCCACATTCGCAATTCCACCTGAAGCCGCAATATACCTTTGTCGATACCCTCCTGCCTATTTCTTTGTTAATGATACTTCATTATCCATGCAATCAAGCAGTGTATTGGTGTACAAAAAATAATTAAGCATATAAAAAGAACCAATGAGAGATATATGAAATACAGGGCCACCTATAAGCAATAGAAAAGGCAATAGAATAGTAATGAAAGCAGGAAATATAGAAGTAAAGTAGCATTCTGTTTGATAGCAGTAAATATAGGGCATTCTGTTTGATAATTGACACTAGTAGCATAGAATAGAAGCATGATGGAATTGAAGCATGATGAAATAATTCAGTACAGAAACAAAATAAGTGACAGTAGCAGCATAGAATTGAACTTTGATGTAAAAAAAAATGAAACCATCTGAGAACACAACGTAGCAAACTTTAATCAACACGAGAATGGACTAGCTAGGGATAGGAAGCACTCAGGTAAGAGGCAGAGTAAGGAAACAATCCTGCAGCATTCTAAAAAAAACAATTTAATAACAATGATCAGAATGAAGCAGTTTTAGAGACAGGATAGTATGAAGTATAATATGAAACATGAGCAACCAACATGTAATCAACAAGTTCGAAAACATCCCACATCACATAGTTAAGAAGGATCAACAAAACAAGTGGAAGCAGGATCGAAGTATAGTATGAAGAAAAATTTCAAGATACCAGCTGAAAATTAAGTAACGAAAATGAAATGAAAATGAGATTAAGGCAGTTGAAGACAGGAAGTAATCAGCTAAAAGCTGGGCTCAGGATTTTTAAACCTGTGATGGAATACAATGGTGGCTGCAGGCTTACCTTACACCCTGCCTCCCTACCATTCCCTCTTATCACGCATCATTGCCAAAAAATAAACATATCAAAGATATTGCACAACCCACGAGACTAGCCGTATACAAAACAATAGAGCTAAGAGGGATACACCAATTAGAAAGAGGAATATTAAAACTGCATTACATAGCTTCATACAGGGCCACCTATAATTCTCAATTTCATATTAAAAGAAAAGAGTAAACCAATTGAGAAAGAAATTAGCAGAAATGTACAACTGGTCATCTAATTGCATAGAAAGAGGTAGAAACTGTACGGAACGCCGGTGTTCGGTTCGGAATTATTCCGACGGTGCTATCGTGAGCTATTGTGTAGCCGCCGAGCCTTGTTTGCTGGTCATTCCGTCATTTCGAGAGTTCAGAAATGACGACGTGAGCGACGGTGGGTTCCGGTGCGAAATTGACACTTCCTGGAACCGCGGATCCAACAATTATCCACCAATGTTGTTTGGTTGTGTATCTTGTGTTTGCTGCCATGTCACACTAAAATAAGTGTTTAGAGGCAGCGTATGACTCGTGGCATGTCGGTGCCTTCCGGATAGTTAGTGGGTCCCGGCGGAGTCCCGTGCAATTTTCGGGACTTCCGGCGAGTTACGGTAATCGGTTTTGGGAAACGATCTTCGTGGGATTGTTTGTGGGTTATGCTTTTTGGGTTTCTTAGCTTGTGGGTTAGACACTAACCCAGTGGACCTCCTTAGGTCCGGTTTGACGTTCTTTTTGCAGTCAGGGAGACAGGCGCGACAGTTGTACAGGTGGGTACTTCGATCCGACGTCGGTACAGTGGTGCACGCTCGGTGATGGTTTTTACCTTTGCTCTTTCGTTAAATCTAGCACATATATATCTTGTATATATGTGTTGAGCTAGCACCATGTTGTTCAGTTACACTCTGCTCGGTTGTTCTCTTTATATCATGAGTAGGAGTAGAGTAGTTGTTACCATATTTTTTTGTTGCTCTACATAGCTATTCTGCATAACCTGTTTCATATTTACAGTTAGGCGATTCTGTGATTATCTGTGAGATTAGCGATCTAGTTGGGTCGATTCTAGTATTCAGTATTTGTGACCTATTCGAGTGAGTTCCTTGACCTTTGTTGTCTGATGACGTTGAGGTCGGTATACCTGAGGGTGGGATTGTCGGTTAGTTGCCGACGGATGATTATACTTTACTCATATCCTATACTTGTGACATGATTTGGTCGAGTTTCATATTCCTGTACTTGTGACGTGATTGGTCGAGTTTCATATCTAGTTGACCTGAGTGGTCGGTTCTTGTGTTCTTTACAGTTGACAACCTATGCGGTGATGGGCCCGGGGGGCAGGATTGTCGGCTGGTTGCCGACGGTTAATCATTGAGCTATTTGTATTGATCGCCGATACTCGTTGCATTTCACGAACACTGGCGGTCTGATCCACCGCGAAGGAGTGTTCTTTTCCGAAAAAGTGGTTGAATGGTGACAACCCGTGAGCCCAAGGGTTATATGCATGTTAGAGCGGCTAGTGGTACTGTCGGAGGTGTTGCGGTGCGGACTCCAGGGTATTGGCTTGAAGGTCTGCGGTGCTGACCAAGAGAGCATTGGTTTCAGATTGGGTACTTTTGGACTTCTTGACGGTTGACGCATATGTCTATGTCGCAGTCGTTGCATGCATACTTACAGTTCTTACTTTATAGTTGTCTTGCTGCTTAGTAGATATTATGTATATGCTTTCGGTTCCAGTTACAGTAGCGGTAGCCGTTATTCAGTCTAGTTCTTCTTTCTTTCAGTTTATTGCTACTGTATTTAGTATATCTGCTCATTACCCTATACATTTTTGTTTACTATTGTTCTATTGTATTTCCACTGACCCGTGTGTTGTATAGCTTTCCTGATCCGGTGAGTACTCTCGCATTCTTCGGCTTGCGGTACCCACTGGGAGGGGGAGACATTTTACATGTTCTCACCTCCCCACCATTTTTCAGGTATCGCAGGCGATGAATAGTGGGAGAGAGTGAGGTACGTGTGTAGCGGTCGATAGAGCTTCCGACCCAGGTTATTTCGGGTATAGTTATTACCCTTATTATTTCAGTTGTTATAGCTTAGATAGTTATATGTGTCAGTATTTTTTATTACATTTGAAAATATGGAATTTTCGGTGAATGTAATAAATAGATTTCTGGATTTTGTAAAATAAAATATTTTCTACCCTCGTGGTAGCGTTTTTAAAGAATAAAGGTTTCCGTGTAGGAAACGTTTTCAAAAGGTTTTCTGTGAATTTTGCATTAATATTTCAAAACTGTTTCTGTGGTTGGAAACATTTCAACTGATAGATGTGGATTTATGTTTAAATATCGAATATATAATGTGAACCTGTGATGTGAATGGTGTATGAATATATAATTGTTGGTTATTTGTATGTTCATTTTGGTTTGTGGTTGTCCTGGGTTACTTCTTGTACTTGTGTGACGCCGTGCAAATACAGGGGAGATTCTGTCCGTGTGTACAGTGGATTCCCTGTGTTTGTGGGGATCTGGCATACTCTGGGGTCAGGCTTCAAAAAAAAAAAAAAAAAAAATTCAGACGCTTTTCGCTATGTTTTTAACTAAAAGGGACCCGGGGCGTGACAGCCACATTCTGACGGCTGCGTGACCCGAGTGATTGGGATACGGTTATAGCTGTAGGTTACTAAATTTTCTTATTTTGAATTTCTGATTATGAAATAACAAGTATTTTAATTGTTCATCACACTTATATTGTGTAGGAAAATCCAGCTTATGCAAAATGTAGGGGATAAACCATTCCCTGCATATCACGACATTGAGTTTTTAATCTGGAAAAGCAACTGCCACGGGAAGGCATGGATTTACAACTGGGATGCAAAATGAGGACGTTCGCCAGCACATCCTCGTCCTCTCCGGGAACAATAGCACTGTTAGAACAAATCCAAAAATCACTTTTGGATGCTTCTGGTCTGGTCAAGCTTCAACTGGTCGACCAGTCCCTATACCACAGTCCCAGGAACAATGATGTGAACGACACACCATTCGTGCTCCCCTACACCCACTCCTGTCAAGAGGGGAAATCACAAATGTTAGCACAATCTCTGGTCATATACATTTCTGCGAAAAAAGCGCCGCTCGTCCCCTTCTTCACACAAGACAACACCAACATCAAGCCAAAGGGGACGACTGCTGTGACCCTGATGGTATCTAGGAGCTTGTAGAACTTGGTAAGAAGCGACTGAACATAGCCGAGCTAATGTTGCAACGGGAGCTTGATGCCGTCGAAGGTGCACTCTATAGAGAATTGTATGGCGCGATTAAATGATGTGCCAGACTCTCTCTGAAGCCATCATTTCTAATGTGAAGCGCTCAAAGATGAGCTCAACCGATCCATCCTTCATGTCTTTAAGCGGGGATATTCTATATATGTGATTAGCGTCAGGTAAGTATGCAAACGTGCAGCGGTGGACAAAAGCCGGATTGACCTTCCTTTCTCCTATCTAGATAACTTTTTTTGCACCTCAGCCTTTTGGTTTTTGGTCTTGCTTACAAACTATCATATTTTAGGGTTTTGACTATGGTTAGCAAGGCTTATGGGTGTTTGCGTTTATGTTCATGGTTTTTTATGTATCTGAACTTTATTTGCTTTAATGCTACTGCTGTCAGCTATGTCGTATGAAAATGTAGTAATGGTTTACTATCGTGCGTATTTTGGACTATATTTCCTGATGGCTATTTATGTAGCTTTTCATTTTATTTGTATACTGTTATGCAGTTCGTATTTTCTACAATTTCATGTTGGCTTTTCATGCAGCTTTTTCTTATTTGTTTACTGTTATGCATCCTTATTGCTACAATACTGCTACTGAAATGTACTATTCAACTGCTGATTTCATGTTCCTCTTTCTAATTGTGTATCCCCTTTAGCTCTATTATTTTGTATATGGACTATTCTCGTGGGGTTGTGCAATGTCTTCAATATGTTTATTTTTTGCAATGATGCGTGATAGGAGGGAATGGTAGGGAAGCAGGGTGTAAGGTAAGCTTGCAGCCACCATTGTATTCCATCACAGGTTTAAAAACCTGAGTCCAGCTTTTAGCTGATTACTTCCTATCTTCAATGCTTCATTCTCATTTTCATTACATGTTGGTTGCTCAAAGTTCTGTGGATTCTTCTATATTGTTTCTTCACACTATACTTTGATACTACTATCCTGTAGTTCCTAAGAAATGAGTTACATTGGGTTTGTTTGGAAACATGGTTTTCATATTGCTTGTCTAGTTAATTTATTTTCTCTCGCCTCTATGTGTTTCGGCTTATAATCATCTCAAGTTGGATATTTTTAAACAGTTA
>NC_033641.1:6620333-6718213 GCF_001540865.1 Ananas comosus
GTAAAAACGCGGACGCTAAGGAGGTCCACTGGGTTACGTGTTCTCCCACAGGCTAGGAAACTCCAAAAAGCATAACCCACAAACAATCCCCATCGAATGATACGGTTTTCCCAAAACCGATTTACTGTCTACTCGCCGAAAGTCCAGAAAACGCACCGGGACTCGCGGGACCCCACTAACTATTCCGGAAGGCACGACTCATGCCAGCAGTCATACCCTTGCCTCTAAAGCACTTATTTTAGTGTGACATGGCAGTAAACACAAGGATTACACAACCAAAGCAACTATTTGGTGGATAATTGTTGGGAGCCGGGGTTCGTCAGGAGTGTCAATTTCGACACTACACCGAACGCCCAATCGTCGCTCACTTTACGGCTACCAAAAAAAAACGGGAAAAAACAAATAACTCTCAAAAAGTGACAAAGCAAACAAGGCTCGCGCTACACAAAAAAAACGCGTCGGAATAAAAAAAAAAGAAAGGTTCGATAATTTCACGGAGCATAAGGGATCACTTTCGTTTAAGATGGTGAGAATATAGGAAGAAGGGGAGCCAAAAAAAAAAAAAAAAAAGAAAAAAAAAACAATACATAAACAAAAAAAAAAAAAAAAAAAAAAAAAACAAAAAAAAAAAAACAATAAGCGCAAAAAAACACAGGCAGCAACACAAAATACATACATAACCACGATATAACGCAACGAAAATCGACATTATATATACAAATTAAAAGACATTCAAGAAGACCAATTATAATGATACGAATAAACTAAAGAGACAAAACAAAAAACCAGAAATAGAATCAGAAAGGAAGAAAAACACGAGGCAAACAAACGACAAAAATGATAAAAGAAAAAAAATCATCAAAGAAGACGTCCGAGAGACCGAAACAGAACAAAATATCAAAAGAAAAATATAGAAAAAACCACTGAAGCAGATACGAAACAGACAAATTCGAATGAACACAAGACAAGCACAAAAAAAAAAAAAAGAACACACTAATTCAAGAAATAACTCAACAAACGAACCACCGAGGCCAGAATTGACAAACACAAACAGGACGGATGCAATCTGCTGCTAAACAAAAAAAAAAAAAAACCACCAAGAAATCACGCATAGATCGTAAAGCAACACCTATCATAAACTAAAAAAAAGAAAATCACATAAACAAGAGAAAGATGCACATATCAGACACATAAACGAAAAAAAACAGAAGACACAGAAAAGACGCAACAGACAAAAGAGAAAAAAAAAAACAAAAAAACACTCCACCCACTCACCAAGAGCATAGTATAACACAAAACAAACACACTCAAACCAGCAACCTCACAAAAACATCAGGATACATAAAAAAGCAAGCGAAACAAAGATTTAATAACAAAACAAGGCAAAAAAAGGAACACGGAAACCAAAGGACGAAACCGATAACACAGAGAACCAAGGAGAGAAAAGAATAGGAACGAGAAAAAAAAAAAAAACAAGCGAAAACATATAGAGATGGATACTAGGGCCCCCCATAGAGACCGAACGGCAACAGAACGGATAACCAAGATAAAGAGCACAAGAGCAAAGACAAGAGACAGATACCAGATACACAGCCCTTTCCTCTCTGGGTTCCCGGAGCGGCCGCGGTGCAAAGCGGCGGCCGAGGAGCTCGGGGCGGCGATGGTTCGTCGTCGGAGGTCGAGGCAGGAGGTGAGGCTCACGGACGATCGGGGCGGCGGCCGTCTTGTTATGCCTGAGGTGGCTCGGCCTGCGGCCCGCACAATTCTGGCGCCGGCCGCAGAGAGAAGAGGGCGCCGGCGCCGGCAGCGGGGATCTGGGTTGAACCGGCGCAGAGAGTAGCCGTAGGTCCGCCGAGGCTGAGAGATGACGCGCGCGGCATTGAGAGTGGCTGGCGGCGCGGTTGGCCCCGAGCCTAGCCGCTGCTCAGCTGGGCTGACCGAGGGTGCCGCAGGGAGCGAAAACGGCCGCCGGGGCCACGAACCGACGAGCGGCGGCGGTGACGACGCGGGGTTTCAAGGAAGGTGGTGCTTACCATCTGATGCGCGCCACGGCATGAGGGGAAAGGATCTCCACAACTCTCCGGCCAGATCTGTCTCAGAGATTCTGGCCGCAACTGGCCAGGCCGGTGGTGGTGGTGGCTGCTCGGGGGGCGACAGGACGCGCGCGGCCGCCGGCGATGATGCTCGGAGATGGATTTCGCCATGGGAAGGCTTCAAAGGTGTCTCTGAAGCTCCCCCCGAGATACTATGCTGAGAGGTGAAGAGGGATGGCCGAGAGAAGGGAGAAGGGTGCGTCTGCGGGTTTATCCGGCGCCCGGACACGCTGCCTGGCGCCGTGGTGCGAGCACGGCTAGTGGCAAAAGTGGCAGAGGTGTCAGCAGGAGTCGGCTGAGGGAGAGACAGTGAACCAAAGTTAGGGTTTCCATGATGAAACCTAGAAACGAACCATACATGATTGTCAACTTTGCACACAAGGTCGCCTCTAATGATTATAGAAAATCAGTCTCATGAGTGATGAGCTATTTGTATCACTTACGCAACACTCACGTCTGATCTCGCGCGATTCAAGTACATTAAAATATTCAGCGACTTTGCGAGTTTCCGGAATTCTTCGCCTCGTCGACCCCTAGCGAAATCAGGCAATATCCGACAACTCGTTTTCTCGGATTTCCGAAGGATTTGACCATCGCGTCAGCACGCACGAGGGCATCAAAACTACCATTCGTTGTTTCGTCAGATTTGCGTCACGGCGATTCGCGGACGAGATGCCCAACCGGCTCTCTAATTAATCCGTATATCGCACAATAATACGCAAAGTACAAACCCTAAAAACCTTTAATTCAAATTCAAATTTGAATCTCCTATCTACTAGTAGCGTATGAGTTTAACATCCCTCACCTTACCTAGGTCACACACACAGAGGCCATCACGAGAGTCTCATTAAGTAAGAACAGCAAAGAGCAGAAAACCCTCTTTTGTAAAACTCCTTTTCTCGAAAAATCGTGCTCGGATCCGAAATCTGTCAGTGCCATTGGTTCCAGAATAGCTGAACCGTTCGAAACGAGCTATTGGAGTCCTATGTTCGGAGTCCGATACGCGCCGAAAGCCAACTCTACTTCATGCCTTCTCCGGAAAACCGGAGTTACTATTCACTTTAAGTGAAAACTAATAATCGCGTAACTTTTCCGTTTTAGCTCATTTTCTCCTGAAACTTGACGAGTACTTATGTAATTAAATTACACACATAAACATCGTCAACGGAGAGTTTAGTTGCACTGTAAACATCTCAGTCTTTACAGTGGCGCTCATAGTCCCAACCCACCCACTTTTGTTTGCGAGTGTTTGGTACATGACAAATTGGTGTTTCAAAACTTTCAACCGATTTTGTAAATGATTTTTCATGAAACAGAGCTTTGTTCGGTTATTAAAATCATGGAGTATTCTACTCTAAGCCAATGTCGTAAAGCTTCCATTAATAAAATTACCCAAAACATGTTCTTCGGTCATCAAGTTCAACATAGCAGAATCCATGACCTCAATCCAATTTCCAGAGCATACTTTGCTCTTCGAGGATTCCCCCCCTGGGCTTTCAATGCTTTGGGTGTCGTTCGAGGCAACGTCAATGAAGTTAGGATATTTTCTTATAGGACATTGTGACGCCTTATTTTGAGAGACCATCTGGAGTAAACAAAATTGTAAACCTGATGAAATCCATTCGAGAAGTTAGGAGGAAAGAGAGGATCAAGAGAAAATAGTGGCTTGGGGGAAGAAGTACATGATGCTTGCATAGTGGATGCAAAAATGTGAAATTGCCACACAACGATAGAAATGTATCTTCTTTCCTGTACATCATCACTCAGTACAGCCCATTGTACGAAGGCTACCCGCAATTTTACATCTCAAACAACAACATTTCAGTTCGCAACAATAATTTTTGCAAAAGGGATCATTACGACAAGAGAAAATGTGAAATATCCAATTGAAAACATAACATGCATGTTGAGTAAGCAATACTTGGAAGCTATTATGAAAGCTACTAGTTTTCAGGTGGATAGAAATAAAAATTATGTTTTTTTTTAATTGATAATTGTATTATAAAACAGAGAGTAAAAAGTAGTAGATTCGATATAAATTTTTTTAAATAAAAAAGATACTACAAACTAGAGTAAGAAGCAAACCAGTTTAGTAAGAAGAAGTAGGTTATTATCTAGCAAGCATCAAAAGAATAATAAAGTTCAAGACTAAGTCATCGATATTCATTTAAAAATAACAAACTTTGCAAATTATATACAATTTCATAATCACTATAAAAAGAGACATTTGTTTACAATGAATACATACATAAAATTGGTATTTAAACATATATGCAATCAGATCACAGGTATGGTGTCTAATATTAACAAAAGGGAAGAAGGTAGATGATTATATAGACATTCGAATCCTTGATGGATTTCCAACCTTTTCAACTTTTATGCAGTTTATGGCGAAATGACCGCACAAAGTGTGCATAAATGGCATTAGCCAAAGGGCTCAGCATGAATGGGTCGTCATGTGTATAAATATGGCGGCCGCATAGAAATAAATCTATGCCTCCAAGCCATTAGTACATCCGATTTCCACCATGCATCACTGCTAATAAACCCAAGGTAGAAAACAGCAAGAAGGCAAAACTGAAACCTTACCTCAGCAAGACCGAAAATAGAAAGAACTATGCTTGAATACGGGTCGAGTACAAAGGCAACAACATTTGTCAAGTGCGATTTTTGCCTCAAGGGGTGGCAATGACCCTTATTGGATCCTTATTTAAAGGATACCAATGTTGCCTTACCTGGCCGATAGAAGGAGGGAATACTCGATGTTAATGGTGCCGACTAGTCAAATCGAGGCGACAAGAGAAGAGTATAATCGATTGCCAAAGTGGTGAATAATTTTGGTGCTCTCTGGCCGAGGAAGATCACCTGGAGTAAATATTTATCTGCAACGCTAACTGCTCTCCGGCAAGTGTAGGTGAGAGTGAGATGTTGGAGATCTCGAAATAGCACACCTCAATTAATGGAAGCTTTCAGGCAGGGAGGGAAATCGACAAACTGTAGTAGGTGAGATATGGTTTAAAGAGAGAAAATGATGAAGAAGCTTCATGGGGAAGACACTTTGACGAAGCAGAGAGCCGGCGTAAAGAGGATAGCATAAAGAGGGATGACCAGAGGTGGGTGGTGAGATAGAGTAAAGGCGCGGGGGGGAGAGAGAACTAGGGTTTTGGTGGTGAGCAGCAGTAAAGAGGAAGGAGAGAGATGACACGGGTAAAGAGGAGTGGGAGGCAGAGATGCATTTCAGAGAGGCGATAAACACAAGGGCAGGTGAGCTCGTCCCACAAGGCGCGATTTTCCAGTGCGTGCCCTTGGAATTAACTTTGGATTTCACACAATTCCAAGGGTGGTGCGGAACTGCTGTTAACGGGTAATTCTAGAATATGCTAGAATTACCCGCTTTGAATGGAATTTCCTATTCTGGTATTTTTTCCATCTTGTTTGGCAGATTTTTGGGTATAAACTTAGCTATTCTAGACTTATCCTGTTACCAAACAGGGCCTATAGGTATTATGACATTAGTGACATGATATACTCAAGATTGAGGATTGGATCATACTCACAGGTAGTTTGATATGCTTGAGGGTGGTCACTCCACCTCAAGCGGTGAGCTCCGGAGTTGTCATCAACTGGGTAGTAGACCTCTGAGCATTAGTTGTACCCTTTATTTCATCTTTTGTATTTGATGAAAAAGACATGTAGTTGTAATATGAATGATGAACAATGTATTTGGGAGATATGAATCTTGAAAAAGAGTTGTATTTTGGTTATTGTAAATCAAATTGAAATGTATGGTTGTAATAGTTAGAATTTACTTTCACTTGCTCTTGTTTACTTGCTCTCGTGCAAGTTATATATATTGAAATTTTTCTAAGCAATTTTTTATACATGCTTATATAATTGTGGAACCTTGGGCGGACAGGGGAGACTCT
Organism: Ananas comosus; assembly: GCF_001540865.1. Lineage (NCBI taxonomy): Eukaryota > Viridiplantae > Streptophyta > Magnoliopsida > Poales > Bromeliaceae > Ananas > Ananas comosus. The sequence continues at coordinate 6,626,353 of NC_033641.1, forward strand.
GTCCATTCGGCGTCTGTGTACGTGCCCGAACCGACAAAATTTGCAATCCCAGGACGTGAGAGAGAGAGAGAGAGAGAGAGAGAGAGAGAGAGTAGGGATGTCCACGGGTCGGATTCAGGGCGAATTTTCAAAAACTCGAACCCAAATCCGACGGATTTTAAAAATACATATCCAAACCCAAACTCGACCAAAAATGTAAAACTCGAACCCGAATTTGAACCCAAAAATCCAAACCCGAAACAAGTATTTCTCTTATCAATATTTCAAAATATATTACATTAAATCTAAATTTTTAAAATACAAAATCAAATATAATATCAATTTTTTATATATATGTTATATATAATGTAAAATAAATTCGGGTTCTGGTTCGGGTACAGTCAAAATCCATATCTAAATCCACATCCGTCGGGTTTTTGTTTTTTGAATCCATATCCAAAACTAGACCTGGCAAACGGGCGGGTTGGGTAACCCGCGGGCGGGTCATTGTACCCGCGGGTTACTTGGGCATGGGTAAAATTTACCCGCAAATTTTTGGGTAGCGAACATTTTTACCCATAGCCGCCCGCGGGTGGGCGGGTGGGTATGCGGGTTACCCGCAATTTTTTTTTCTTTTTATCTCTTATATTTTTTAAATGCAAATACATATATATAAGTTTAAAAAAATATAACATAATTCATTATTTAAAATATCATAACATACAATAAAAATATTTAAAGTCTTAAAGCAAAAAAATTTTGTAATATAAAAGACGCGATAAGAAATTACGGTTAGAATTTTAGGATGGATAAATAAAAATATATATATTTTAATTAAGAAAATATATTTTTTTAATTAAAAAATATATTTGTGGGTACCCGTGGGTACCCGTGGGTTACCCAAAATACCCACAGCTTAATGGGTGCCCACCCATTTTACCCGTAATTTTTTGGGTTGGAAAAGTTGGTACCCACACCCGCAAATTTGTGGGAAACCCGCGGGCACCCGCGGGTATGGGTCGAGATTGCCAGGTCTATCCAAAACCATATTCGTTTAGCATCGATTAAATCCGTTCCATTCGGATTTGGATTCGGATAAAATTTTGGATATCCGTACCCATTGACATCCTTAAGAGAGAGCTGCTGAGCTACTATCAGTAGAAAATAATTAGTTTACTACTGATTTATTTTCGATAATAGAGCTTTCAAATCGATGCTTCGGCACTATTGAATATAATCTAAATCATTTAAATTTTATGAAAATCAAATTTCATTCTTTTTCAATATCCATCCGGTGGACCAAAAATTAATAGCTGAAATTATCCTTTAAAAAGTAATGATACAATTTTGGTTTTTAACATCTAGAGTCTAAATTTTATTTTAAATAGTTTAAAAAAAATTTTAATAAAAATTTAACTAATTCAACTCTTCTATACCATTAAACAAGCAAATATACCGTATCGTCTAGTAAAATTACAAATTTTATGACCCTTTGATTGTTGATAATGGGCTTATTTGATTACTAGATAAATGATATTAAAAAATCACGAAATTTATTTTTTTTACATACTTTCAATACTCTAGATTAAGTCTAACAAAACCGATCATCAATCAAAAATCCCAACATCATAAACGACTTTGATAGCCCGAAGTCCTTCGTGCTACTAGAAGTACACAAGCCTAGCTCTCTCTCTCTCTCTCTCTCATCTAAAGAGTAGGGCGAACACTTGGCTAGAATGCTACTGGTAACATAAAGGTCTTTGTGCTACCTAATTATTTTCTATGATGATATAATATTTGAATAAACTGTCATCTTCATTAAATCTAATCTACACTTAAAAATATTTGAAAACTAATTTTCTTAATTTTTCAACGTTATTTACCTTTAAAATAAAGTCTCAAATGAATTGCTAAAAATAAAATATCATAAAAAATAATAATAAAAAACTTAAATTTCAAATCAAAAGTATTGATCTTTCTCTACATAGTAAAATAAATTCACAACATTAAACTTACAAATATATCACATCAATCTGTCAAATTATTAATTTTAAAATCTTTTAATCGCTAGTCAAATAATGTGCAAAATATATAAATTTAATTTCTAGATACTTTCAATAGGATTGATTATTTTTTACAGAGCCGATCGTCAATTCGAATGTCCCGCTATAGAAAACAACAGAAACATCGTGATAGCACAGAAGTCTCCTTACTACCAACAGTACACAAGCTAGTCTACATAATATATGATCATCAAAATTGTGGTTACTCAATAAATACCTTCTAGGCCATCAAATTACGCAGATAATTTAGTAAATTTAGAAGCATTTGTTAGCGGAACACAAATATTTAGGACAAGAATATTCCTGCCGTTCTTGACAAGTCTCTAATTATAATTATGAATAAAGTTACAAAATTGCATCTCTGTAGGTAATGAATTGACCCACAGATACTCTACATAAGTTTATCTGATCGCAGCTCCTGGTCTCAACAAAACACAAACATATCTTTATCTGAGGACAGCATTCTTTTGGCCGAAGAAGTTCCCACTATTCTTTCCAACTGTAAAAATAAAAAAGAAACATAATAATCAAACCAAATGAGATGCTAGGAAAGCTTGCATGAATTTGAAATGAATGTCAACTTGAGAAAAGAAAAAACTAGCAGCATTAGATTTGGTCAATCATCAAAAAAGCTAAGTAGAGAAGACTGCAACTTAGATATGAATGTTTCAGTAAAGAAAGTACTCTAATACATAATAAACATAGCATCTGACTAATGATATAAAAGTCCTATCATTTTTATTTATCACAACGGGTGGTGAGGGTCATGAGCTTACTGCAGGTGAAATTATTGGGTTGGTTATTGGGTTTTCAGAGGTTATATCACAGCATCCAAAAAAAAAGATGAAGGTTCATTACCAAATCAATATAGTTGGATGTCAGGTCATAAAATAAATATAAGCAATAAATACAAAACCATACACGGACAGATATCAGTAGAAATGCAAATTTCAGTGACAACTAACAAACGCTATCGCATTTAAATGTCTGTTGATTGCTTGCTTTTCAATCTGTCTACTCATCTATGTGAAGCTGTGCTGAAATTTTAAAGAAAAGTTTCCAAAATTGAACTCAAGTAAGCCTCCAACCTTACATCCAAAATAAATGCACAAAATCATAGACTGGAGTGGGGCATAGAGAGGCACTACTAACCAAAAGACGAGATGAGAAGTGCAAGACAAGGCATGTACAGAAAATATAGAGGGTACACAAGGTCCTATTTGTCTAAGGCTTCGAGGCAGGAAAGGATTATAAAGCCCTAATACGATGGTACTTCAGAGCAAGTATTTAAGTATTTATCGGCATAGGCCGTATCCACCGTGCCGTATTATGCCACCAAGATATCAGCACGATACAACCGCCGTGCCGATGACATAATTCAAAACCCTCTATTTTTTAAATTTAAGTAATTTTCTCAATAAAGTTCAAAAGATTTGATAAAAATACATAATAAATAGCTAGAATATTTTGTTGCTAAAAAAATTAATATTTCATATCATTATGTGTAGGCACATATGTACTTTTTGTGACTGGCATGCGTCAGCATGGTCCGGCATACACCATGCCGTACGGTGTCGGCAAGTTTCCGGCACGACCCCGTGCCACAGCAATTGAATCCTTTCTTGACTGCAATTGGTCTAGTGGTAGTTATACAGATTTTTTTTTTTTTTTCACCAAACAAATGTTCTCAACTTCAAGGGCTGAGCCTTGCACATATCTTTGTCGCAGGTACTTATACGCTCGCACATATCAAACATCGCACAAATACCCCTAAAAATTTGGTATTTGCCTATGTCCCCTTGAACACCTTACTTTTCTGCACACAAACCTTTGCCAAGGTATCTATGCCAAATCTGAAGTATCTATACCGAAAAAATTTGTATACATACCGGAAGGGCGTTTGTGGAAATAAAAAGGATTTCAAGGATACACATGCAAATACCAACTTTGTCCCGGTATTTATGCAGTTTCACAGTTGCAGATGTATACATGATAAAACAATAAAACATTTTATAAAAACTATTCCACATCTTCCAGGTATATTGACGCATCAATAATGGCGTCAACAAAGCTGAAGTAGATCTACATGCTATAATAAGAGATATCGAAGGTTTTTCCTGCCTCACCTTAAGCTGATCAAAACGGGAGAAAAGGACACTGCACATCATGTTGGTTCCATCAAGCGCATTGATGATCTGAAAAAGAACACAATAAATAAATCACAATTATTTAGTTTGGTGAAAATTTAAAGAATGATGCAAATCACACAAAGATGAGAGCAATTGTAAGATATGACCTCATGATAGAACTCCTTCCTCTCCGGAAGAGAGTAAATGATTAAATTCTTTATCCCACGAATCTGCATTTGATGAAACAGTCAAGGATTGGCATAGAAGAGGTAACAATGATGATGAAAGAGATAGTAGTGATTATTGTCATAAATTGAACATAAGGCATATAAGGATCATCCTAGGAGAAGCCCAGGAAATATTGCTCAAAAAGAATAAAAGTTAAGGGAAATTTCATAAGCCCCTAAATGGTATAGCGTGTTTGCAATTTACTACCCTGTCAGACTCCAGGTGTATAATTATCTGGTTTGTATTGATTACTAACTCATATTTGACTGAAACATGAATCGAGTAGCATAACTTTCTTCAGATCTACTTTTTGGACAATTTAACCTTTATGTCTAGATCAGCACCTTTCCAGGTTAGAACAACGGGTGCTGATTAAAGTCTGCCCAAGCCCTGATACAACTAAGCATGCACAACAACTAAGCATGCACAACATAATATTCCGATAAAAAAACATCAAACAAGTGAAAACAGATCGGATGCTTATCTGATATTGGAATAGGTAGTATTTAATATCCATATTCCTTCCAGAAATATGGGCAAGGACCATAAAAAAATGTGGATTAGGATTTGACACATATATTGATATCTACATATCCACATTTATGAGTATAACCAAATTTGATTATGGATTGAAGGATTGAAAATTAGCATAGTTTGAAGGACAGATTATCTCACATCCAATTTAATCCTAATTTAGCGGACTGGTAAAATAAACAAGAGAGTATATGTTTAAGCAGCAGATGAAACCTTATATCTATGGTAAAAATGAGCCCTTTCAGTGTACAGCATGATCTTTCGCTTGCCTTCAAAAAACCAAATGCGTGCACGAGATATATCACTTTGCTTTGTGTACCTAGGTAGAGGATATACTAGTTTAATCCACCTTAGAAAAAAAATGCTCTGGATTTCTTGTTAAAAATGCTTAAGAAATTGACATTTGTATCACATAATCACTTAATGATCATATTACAAATATCTAAAGAGATGACAAGAATGATAGCCTTACTCCCCAAGCAAACAGAAAGAAGCATTCTGAGATTTCAAGAAGTTCCTTATGCGGACAAATTCAAAGTATGAGCTAATAAATAGCAAGACTCCACCCTGAAAGAAAACACAATCAGATTAACGGTTATAGGCCTCCAAGAGCAGGTAATCTCAAGGAATAATTCCTGACCATGCTCGAGAAAGGATACCTCAATAGAATCCCTAATCTTCGGAAAAACCTGCAAGAGATAATAATTAAACACCAATTTTGTACTAAAAATTTAACAGGAAAGCCAATGTTCATTGGTAAATATTAGTATATTACAGGTCATAGGAAAAATAATTGCTGTGACAGGGGACAAAAAAAAAACTAGTACTTTATAAGGCGTAAGTCCTGGAAAGTTAAAAAGGTATCGTGTTAGATTCCAGTTAGTAGAATAAGCCACTATGATGTGCCTTATGGCCGGTCAAAGAATTAGAAACAACAACAGAATTGTAGTTCAAATGAGTCAGTCGTTTGTTATAAAGTTTAAGCTGAGTATTCAGTTTAGGCATCTTTCATTTAACCCAATTTCAAAAATAATGAAATTACTCACAAGATTTACAACTAGAATGAGGAATCTATTCGTCAAAATATGTGCTTAACCTTAGAAAATACAACCAACCGTATGTACGTATATGTCATATGTTGCTAATTTCACATTCTTGCCCTCTTGTCAGACTATAATTTCACAACAAAAAACTGAACAAAACCAAAGAAATGTGGAAGATGCATGAAAAGGCGAAAAACTGGAAGCACATAAGTATGCTTGCTCTATTTGTTATTTGTCTTCTCCCCTCCTGGAAGGCCCGCTTTTTTCCAATTACATTAAATTTTGCAAATGTAGTTCTTTTTTTAACTCATTATTCTAATCTACACAATCAAAAGCTAATTAGTTATTTTGGCAACTAAATAGATATGAGCAGCAAAAGAAGATGCATATATTAACCTTCTTGCAAAAGTAATCAAGACGGGCATCATCAGCATCAATTATTGAGGACACATCAAATCGCTTATAAACCTGTTAATCAGTTGAGCAATTAGATTTCATAATCTCAACTGAAAAGAACATAAGACATAGATTGTGCTCCAAGGAGAAAAGAATACATCAAAATGGGGGGCAAAAAACAAGAAAAACAAAGAGAGTAACAGATTTCTCTTGGAGTTGTAGTATGATAAAACGAATATTCCAAAGTATCTGAAAATTGCAGGAACGCTCACACGTATCCACAGAGGCATCTAACAATCCAACAAAGTACTGAGCAATATACTTAGGATGCCAACTTACTTGCCGTACTTGGAGGAGTATCTTAGGAAGAACACCTTTGAACTCAGTTAACAGTTTTACCTAATAAAGAAACACAAATAAGCAAGCTAATAAAAAGTGCATATAAAAGATCATCTAAGTGACATACCTTCCCCTCATAATTAACGCAAAATCGATTGAACAGAGCATTCATATCTGTTGAAACGGAGATAAAAGACATCATGATGATCAGAGATTCAAACATCTAAGACAAGTATGCAAAATGACAAAAATGTGAAGACATGTAATCAAACACCGAAGACAAAAATCTTACGCATCATCAACTATAATGCCAACGCATAAGAAAGAGTTACAATACCTGGATTAAGATATGAACCCAGAAGAATTGTTTGCCGATAAAAACGTGCATGCTCATCCAGATACCTAATTATTCAAAAAGAAAATAATAACAAATATTGGGTATCAGTGAAAGAAAGATACATGCATTAAATGCATATAATGCAAAACACTTTCATCCAGCAACAGTATGATTTACAATTCTTATACGCAACTATTAGTGGTAAACACAGTTATCTGATACGAACAGCTAATTTAGGCTCCTAGTACAAAATTTTCATTAGAGATACAAGGAAAGTAACAACAACTAACTGATATACGAGAAAGAGTAAGAACAAAGTAAGCAGAAGCACTAGAGGGAGCAATATCTAGTTCCTATACTGAAAACACAACAAACTAAATCTAGCCCACTTCAATCCCAAAATCAGAAGAAAAGGAAAACATACCTACCATGGTCTAAGGCGCATCATATTGGTACCATGCTGTTTCAATGGTGTACGATTTAGATGTTCAAAGACGGTATTCACATGGACCCAATTCTGTAAAATTTTCAACAAAAATTCAATAGTAACATCTAAAATCAATAAAACCAGGAAACAAAATTTTGATACGTAAATCATGTGTTTAACCTGCATGGATATTACATCTGCATGATCTACGATCACAACCTGCATAGAATAACATAGCAATCACAGTCATTTCAGAAGAAAACAAACAAAAAATAACTAGAGGTTAACAAATAAAGTAAATCATATATGTGATAAATAATATCTAATTTCTCAACAGTGAAAACTGAAGGGGTAGATTACCTCAATTGACGATAGGTAATCGACATCTTTCTCCTTATCAAACTCGGTTTCCCCGATTTTCTGACAGAAAACAAAATTAAGAAGAATAACAGCTATATATGCAGTTTATTGTAAAGATTAATTATACGAAAGAACAAACAGATGACAAATTTCTCAAAGCAACAATTTTCAGCACAATCACAATCCAAGATGAGCAAATTTGTTTGCAACAGAAAAAAAAAAATAAAGAAATAAAAGAATATCAAGGTCTCAAAAGAGTTTCAATCAAATTATGTGTTAACTTGCCATAAAGAAAAGGAAAAAGGAAAAGAGTTGTAGCCTGTTATTAAAAGGACACGAAATTCCAAAACCTCTTTCACAACATAAAACAACTGTACAATACATAAAAACTGATAAACTATTAAACTGAAGATCAATACCATTCACTATGATAAAGGTATTTAATCTTAAAAATGAGCAAGAAAGCAGCTGAATTGGATTTTTTTTGCTTAACTATTGCAAGTAAAACAAAAGGATAACTATAACTCTCATATAGAAGAATTTCAGAAGATTTATGCACAAAGTTATTAAAGCATATGAAGGTTTGTTTCTGCTGCTTTTACTAAGAATGCTTATAAATACTAAAAAAATTTATTCCTAGGAGCTCTACGTGAGTAGGTTGGAACTGACCATCTTTTCGAGTGTTCTAGCATTTACTTCAGGCCATTAAACTTTTAACATATTTATTTTCTTTTCTTTCCGCAGTCAAACCAAATTTATTTTTTTGCAGTTAAAATCAATGTGAAGATAAGCAAATGTGAATTGTCATATCCCTAGTTTATCATATCCTGATTTTCTAAGTTTTGCAATTTGACTGTCCATCTTGTGTTGCCTTCATATCTTTGTATTGATGTGCATGTACAATAGCTAAGCCCTTTTAAATGTAGAAAGTTCATAGAATTATATGTAGAAGGGGAAAATTATGTTAAAAGGAACCTAAATTATAGACTGATTACGTAGTCTATACAGAAATGCATTCAGAAATTGAAACTTACAGTGACCAATCCAAGAGGAGATGCAACAATTATGTCTGAAGAATAAAAGTCACTGTACAGTTTTATGGTTCTCCTGCAATAACAAGAATAAATGCAAGTTACCTTTGTGCATGACTTTCCAAATTGAGACAACAATCAATCAACAACGAGTAAGCACAGCTCATGGTGGTAGATATTCCAGCAACAATAGTTATCCATGAACAAGTTTGTTACTTTCAAGCGGACCATAGGTTTTAATTAATATGGATAAACAATTGTTAGCCATAATCCCACAATGTCAAGATGTATGATACTACATTAGACATAAAGCAGCAACTACATCACTTGGAAGCATGTAGAAATAATGTAGATTTCAATCTTTAAGGTGGAAAGATAATACTACGAAAAAAAATAAAACAAATGAATGAAACAAGTCCTAAAATGCAATGGAAACAGAGTAACTAAATAGTGACTCTCCCTCTCAGGCTCTCAGCTATTCCACTTAGGGCATGTTTGTTTGGGTGGAAGTGGGGTGGAAGTGGAGAGGAGGGAAGTCGTTTTCGCCCTAAACGGCCACTTCCGTTGTTTGGTTCGCCGTAAAAAAGTTACGGTCGAAACTCGAGTTAACCTCAAACGGCGTAATTGACTTCGCCCCATCGTGGGCCGAAGTCAATTACGGTGAAGAGAGGTGAAAAAAAAATAATAAAATAATATAATAGATAAAGATAGTTATATTTAAATATATGTAATTATGTTACTAATTATTTTTTTATTCAGTTAATATATCTAAAATATGATAAAAATTGATTAGTTAAGTTTTAATATTTTCTTTATTTAGTTTGTACATTTAAAATATGATAAAAGTTGATTAATTAAGTATTAATATTTTTTTACTTTATAATTTTATTATTGTATTACTATAATTTATGTATAAAAAAATTATTTAGTTGTTTTAAATTAAATTTTAATTATATAAAAATATACTTATATTATTTTTATTTAATAAAATATTTATTATTTATATATAAATTATACTTTTACATCATACACTTCCTACCAAACAAACAACAGAACTAATGGAACTTCACTTCCATAGCTACGAAACAAACAGCGGGGAAGAAGTAGTTTTCACCGAACTCCACTTCAACCCAAAGTCCACTTCAACCCAAAGTCCAGTTTCGGTGAAACAAACATGCCCTTAGCTATCTCGCGCCTGAAAATTCCAAATATATGATACAACAGGAACACTCTCAAAAAAGTAAACTTTCAAAATATGCAAATCGATGGTTCAGTACTCATCTTCACAACAAGGATCATCATTGAAGTACCTAATCAGAAAAAAACCAAAGATGCTGCCTATTAGAGTTGATAGATAGCATGTGCCATGTGATTTCTACTCCACTAACCCCACTAGAAAAAAAACTACTTTTGGACAATGAAATGATAATGTCCAAGCAACTATAATTCTGGATAATCAAAAAAAGTTAAAGACAATGTTAACTGCTAGCTTGCCAAAAAAGAATAGGATCATCTGATCGTTTTATTAAGGGAGTCTTTTTATGAAACTAGCCAAAGTCTTTTTCCTCTTCTCGGCAAGGATTGTCATGCCACTAGCACTGTCCGTGCTGCTGGTACAGTAGCATGGCACGGCACGGTGGCAAAGGACGTGCCAATGTGGGCATGCCCCCCGGGCACAAAGGCACAGATTAGCTTCAGCTTTTTTGTTAAATTCTTGAGAAAAATTAGTTTTCTGGAGTGTTTTAATATCTCTAAAGGATATAAGAATATTTTATCTATTGTATCTTACACAATTTAGTAAGAATAAAGTCATAAACATCTTAAAAACTAAAAAAAAGAAAAAATCATTGTATGTATGCATAGGGAAACACTACCATGGGTAAATTTATAAGATATAAAATGATAAAAAAATTCAAGGAAATCTTCTTCCGTGCATTTTTTTTCACTAATAGCTGGTCTTATTATGTAATGAAACTTACTAATTGCTCCAAACATTAGTAGATTTACAAGATCATTATATTTGAAGTATGGAAAAACATTTGCAAAAGTTTTACATTAAACTAAATCTAAGAGACCCCAATATAAGCAAATATATATAGAGAGAGAGAGAGAGTATTTGTCATTTTTTTGACAATAATACCCCCCCACCATATATTAATTGTCCCTTTAAATAAGTACTCTTCTCTAATGTAGCTTTATTAATTTCTGTTCCACCTCTCTCCTTTTTTCCAAAAAAGTAAAAAAAAAAAATAATTCCCTCCATAGGAAAAGATGAAATTTTTTATTTGATTCTAATTTCAAAGTATCTCTTATCTCTTTCTTTATCAAGAGAGCGTTCTTTATCAAGAGAGGAAGCTTAAACCTTAAATCCTTTCACATCCTCATCCTCTCTCTCTCCCCCTCAAATCTTTTAAATCTAAAAATTGCCAAATTTTCTGTATTTTGTCAAATAAATGAGAAAATCTTATCTCTTTCTTTATTAAGATAGGAACCTTAAAACCTAAATCCTCTCACATCCTCTCTCTCCTTTAAACCTGTTAAATTTGAAAAAGTAATACTCACTCCTTGAAATCTGTTAAATTTAAAAACCGATAAATCTCTTACATATTGTCAAACTAATGAGAAACTCTCTTTCTCTCTACAAACACAGTCTAAATCAGTTGATGAAGAGAAATTTATAGAAGGAAAGCCTAAACCGGTTGATGATTTACAGAAGCAAGGAAAAGGTGAGAATTTATACTTTTGTAGTTATAAATGGTCTTCTCCATTAACAACAAATCTGTCATGTATTAATGTATAAATTTTCTAATTATTTTGAATTATAATAAGGCTAAATTACAGAAAATTCCCTTATAAATACCTCTTTTTCACTTTTCCTCCCTAACTTTCAAAAACCTAGAAGTGCCCTTCAAAATGATAGAAATATATTAAAAAAAAATTTTTTCTTATAGTCATTTTATCCTGTCCATTAACGTCGTACCCCTAAAAACATTTTTTAAATTTTAAAGGTGCAAAATGTAGGTTTTTGAAAGTAAGGGAAGGAGAGTGAAAAAACAAGTATTTACAGGGGTTTTTTTTTGTAATTTAGCCTTATAATAAGGGCTTTTTTATATTTAGTCCCCTCAAAAATCCTTTTTTTTATAAATGGCCCTACAAATTTATATTTGCATATATGGCTCTCTTCTTGCCACGCGAGCGTCACGTTGGCAATTTTAAGTTGAACATGGTGATTGAATCACCGTGTTTGAATCGTCGTGTTCATATCCATACTTTAGTCCTTTTTTTTAACTTAGGAGCAATAACAAATGCAAAAAAGAATACGGTGATCCAATCACCGAGTTTAAACACGGTGATTGAATCACCATGTTCAACTTAAACGCCACCTAGGCGCTCGTGTGGCAAGGAGAGGGCTATTTATACAAATATAAATTTGTTAGGCTCATTGGTAAAAAATAAAATAAAATTTGAGGGGCTAAATACAAAAAAGCCCTTATAATAATGTATAATATCTAAGTAACCATATTTATTGTATGTTTAACATGATATGTATTAAATCATCATATCAGCTGTACATATTTTGCATGTTTATTATTTTCTATTTTCAAATAGGTTAATACTTCTATTTTATTTAGAATAATTTTATATTGTATATTATTCCAAACAAATATTTTTTTTAGTGCGACGTGCATTTAGCTAGAATGTATGTATATGTATATATCAATAGCCGTTTTCGATGATGGAACTTTCGAATCGACAATTGGCTACGTTAGACTTGATCTAGCGTATTTGAAGTACTTAGAAAATAAATTTTGCAATTTTTTTGATATAATTTACCTATTAATCGAAAGGATTCAAATCAATAATTTTTAATGGTAATGTGTACCGTTTACATGTTTAATGGTGTAGAAGTATTCAAATCAGATGAAATTTTGATAGAAAATTCTTTATATTATCTACAGCAAGATCAATATTTCTGATCGAAAATTTTAGTGCTACATTTTAACTTTTTGTGAGATTTTTATTTTTAGCCATCTATTTTTTGTCCTTTCAATCACTAGGTAAATGATATCGAAAAACCGCAAAAATTATTTTCTAAATACTTCAAATATGCTAGATCAAGTCTAACGGAGCCGATTGTCAATTCGGAAGTTCCATCATCGAAAACGGCTTAGGAGCACGGAGACCTCCGTGCTCCTAATAGCACACTAGTCCTACTCCATATATATGTGTGTGTGTGTGTGTCCAGAAAGAGACAAAAAGAGAGAGAAAAAGAATACGTCTCCCGTGCTTTCGAAAGCATAGAGGTTTCCGTGCTTTCGAAAGCATGGAGGTTTCCGTGCTTTCAAGCAGTTTTCGATGAGAGGGCATATGATTTGATGATCGGCTCCATTAGGCACGATCTATGCTATTAGAACTATCCAAATATCAAATTTCATAATTTTTCGACATCATTTGCTAAGTGATCAAAGGGTCTAAAAAATGACAACTTTAATGGCCAATGTGGCATGTTTGTAAGTTCAACAATGTAGAACAATCCAAATTAGATGAAATTTTAATAAAAAATATTAGTTGCCATTGAGAGAAAGATCAATACTTTTGATCAGAAATTTAAGTCCTCTATCACTATTTTTTATGAGATTTTTATTTTTTAGCCGCATATTTTGAGACTATTCACTAGGCAAACAAAGTTAAAAAATTATGAAATTTGGTTTCTAGATAGTTCCAATAAACTAGATCATTTCTAATGGAGCCGATTGTTGAATCGGATGTTCCATCATCGAAAACAACTCGAAAGCACTAAAACCTCCGTGTTTTCAAAAGCATAGTAGCCTAGTTTATATACATGTGTGTGTGTGTGTGTGCACGCGCGCGCGTGTTTTCAAAAGCATAGTAGCCTAGTTTATATACATGTGTATATATATATATATATATATATATATATGTGTGTGTGTGTGTGTGTGTGTGTCTATGTATGTATATATATGTATGTACATATATATGCATGTATGTATGTATGTATATATGTATGTATATGCATGTATGTATATATGTATGTATATATATGTATGTATGTATGTATGTATATATGTATGTATATATATGTATGTGTATATAAATGTAGAGTAGGGCTACTATACTCTTATGAGTATAGAGCCCTTCGTACTCATAAGTTGTTTACGATGATAAGGCTTCCGAATCGACGATCCACTCCATTAAATATGATCTAGAGTATTTGAAACTTTTAGAAAATAAATTTCTTAATTTTTCGAAATCATAATAAAGTCCATCAAGCGTGCATAAAATGAACAGTCGAAATCGAACGACATCCAAAAAATGGATGATTAGATCCTTCAATTTAAGATCAGAGTTATTGATCTTTATCTAGGTAGTGAATAGAATTTTCTATTGAAATTCAACCGATTCCGATTCTTTTACACCGTTAAACTAGCAAGTATCCCATACCGGCCGTTAAAAATTGTCAATTTTGTGACCTTTTGATCGTAAGGTAAATGATGTCAAAAAATTATAAAATTTGATTTCTAGATACTTCAAGTGATATAGATCATTTTCAACGGTGCCGATCGTCGATTTGGAGGCTCCATTATTGAAAACAAATGGGTGGCAACGGAGCCCGTTTGCTACCGATAGTATTCCAGCTCAACTCTATATATATATATACATATATATATATATATATATATATGTATGTATGTATGTATGTATGTATGTAAAAGCATTGTAGCCTAGTTTATATACATACATACATATATATATAAAGAATTGAGCTAGCATAGCTCTAAAAGTACCAATGTAGTGGTGCTTTTAGGTTTGTAGCCCTTGGATGGAGGTGATGTAGGGCTAGGATGATGGTGGTAGGTGGTGGTTGGTGGAATAGTGTTTGATCCAAAGGCTACTAATTGTCAAAGGGTAGATCTAAAGGTTAGAAACTTAAAAGCACCAATGGATTGATACTTTTAGGTGTATTCTAGCTCAACTCTATATATAAATCGTGTCAGCACATGGCATAGGGTCATGCTGGCGCATATTGACAAAACGCTCGGCACATGTATTGTCATGTGTTGGCCACGGCCTCAGCACAATATGCACCGTCGGCAGGGGCAGCACAAACGGCGCAGGAAATCCTTGCTTTTGGGTCGCTGAGGGATATTTAATATTCATCAAACTTAACCTTCTTACAGCCTTAAGCCGCTATATTACCCATGAGTTAAGAGGTGGCTTATAGTCAAAACAATAGAACAAAGAAGCAAGTTACATAATTGCAAATTGTGCCCGACAAGCACACAAAACTTGCAACTAAAAAATATAATTTATGAGTACTTTAAAACTAAATCAGCATGTGAGGACATAAATTGACTAAAATGAAGGTAAGCGAAAAAATTCGTACTTGGTAAACTTTATCCCCAGCACAAAGTGATCATTGTTATTTCCATTGAATAGGGCTGTAAAGTCCGCCGGTTTTGGATGCTTTTTAGATTTTGAATTCTCATCCTCATCATCAGCATCTTCAACATCCTCGGCTCCAAATTCTTCAGTAAAACGATTGAGATGCCCCACATTGGCCTGTATTCATAGATAAATTACTATCACATTAGCGCGTAACAAAATTAATATACTATAGTTATCTTTCCTAATTAATATACTATAGATATCTTTCCTAATTCTCATTGCACGAACCACTGGTTTGTACAAGATACACATGACCGACGGCTGATTCAAATGGTAGCATTAGTGTAACAAAGACAAATGGAGTAAGTACTATGAGACAGTAATGTTTCTTGAAAAAAAAAAGGGCTTTTTTTGCATTTAGCCCCCTGACAAATTTTTATTTTAAAATTAAACCTGTCAAAATTTAATTTGCAAAAATGGCCCTTGGCCTGGCACGCAGGCGCCACGTCAACGCCACGCGGGCAGGGCCGGGGCCCGTGTGTTAAGTTGAACACGGTGAACCATTCACCGTGTTCAAACACGGTGAATGGTTCACCGTGTTTAGTACGTATTTTTTGTATATTGAAAAGAGGAATGAGTAGGGATGTCAATAGGTATGGATATCCGAAATATTATTCGAATCCAAACCCGAATAAATTATATATATATACATAATTTATTTTTATTTATTTATACAATATATAAAATATTTAATAATTTTTATTTCTTAGATCTTCATCCAATAGTATAGATTTTTAAAACCCGCTGGGTTCAGGTTCGGGTTTCGAGTTTTTGGTCGGATATGGATATGGATATGAATTTTTAAAATCCGTCGGGTTCGGATCCGGGTTTGGATTTTAATTTGATTTTCGGGTTCGGGTTCGGATTTTTGAAAAAGAGAAGAAAATGAATACAAATTACCTATTCATCTTTTCAATATACAAAAAATACGTACTAAACACGGTGAACCATTCACCGTGTTTAGACACGATGAATGGTTCACCGTGTTTAACATAACTACCGCCCCCAGCCCCGCCCGCGTGGCGCTGACGTAGCGCCTGCGTGGCAGGCCTAGGGCCATTTTTGCAAATTAAATTTTGACAGGGCTATTTTTAAAATAAAAATTTGCCAAGGGGCTAAATGCAAAAAAAGCCCAAAAAAAAAAAAACCCTAGCTTTGACCATCCTGCATAGTCGGCATCTAGATATGACATAAACACTGTATAATAGGCAGATACAAATAAGCTACTCGATGCACAAACAACTGAGCATTAACTTCAGAATATATAACTTCGTAGATTTATTTTGATATTGAACTTTTTGTATGTAAAATATTCTTATGTAACAAGTTACTTAAAACTGTAAGACGTATAATGTGATAATGTTCAATACATTTTAGCGCTCACAAATTCTATATTTCCTGTTTCTTCTATGTTTTCCTGAAAAATTTGTATAATTCATAATAACTATGGTTTACTTTATCTCATGCGAACTGCATATGCATGCTACGATTTACCATAGTTTGCACATAATCAAACATGTTGCATAGTTTAAAAAAAAGAACAAACTCAAGCATCAAAAGATAATAAGATATACCCTGCTTGAGAGCGGAGTAAGCTGAATTAGCCTCTTCACGACACGTAATGCAATACTTGCAAGTGGCAACAAAATAACAACCTACAAATATTAAATCACAATCAAAAGATCAACAATCCAATGTGAAAATCTTATGATATTACGGCAAGATGATACATCAAAAATCACTACAAACTTTTAGAGAGACAACCCATGGTATCTCTCATCAAGTCTTTAAACAAACATTAATGCATCACATACTATGAAACAACTATATTCTATTATAGCATGCTAAGATACGGCAGGAGCATACATAAAAACAGACAGCAGAAAATATCATCAAATTTATAGTTGGTCAATGCATAAAACTATCCAAAAATATTAGTGTTTCTGCTAGGTTAACAGTTCCGCTACAGCATAGACCATCCAATCTAGCCGAATTTACATTTTACATCACCGGGATGTATCAGGCAGATGAAACTTCAAATACCAGACTTCTAGATTATAAAAAGGGTTGAGAAGGACATAAGTTCCAACAATCAAAAAAAAAAAAAAAATCAAAAAAAAAGAAGCAAAAAAAAGTTACTATAATTCTTTTGCCTTTTGTTGGGAAACAAAACTCAACAGTCATTAGATTGCAAACAATAAGCCAACCCCCCGACCAATTCAATCGCATAGAATTGTGTTCAAATGCATACAAAAATAAGCATACTGAAACTATGTAAAAGGAGGAAGAAAAAGGAAAGAAAAAGGAAAGAAAATATGTAAAACATAAGAAGTTTCCAGTAAGTTGTCAGTATTTCTACCAGATAACAAAGGTCTAAATAATACCTTTGGACGAGTAAAACCTTGATCAAGATAGCAATCATCACATAGAATCTCTTCCTCTTTAAGTTCTCCGTGTTTGGAAATTTTTGCATCATTTTTAAGCACAAGATTTCTTGTCCTATAAACATGATTTAACTGCAAAAAGCAAATGTTGACATATCAATTACTGTTCAAGAACTGTCACCAGCTACAAACAAAAAAATCACAATGATCTAGTCATACAGCATGCATAATATATGCGTCCATAATACTTGAATCCTCTTTGCTGCCTTTGAGATAGAATGGCCTCTTGTTGCAATGCATAATGTCTCGATAAGTGCTGCCTGTACAAAATGCAGGCAAATTAATAAACCCTAATACAAATAGCCAGCATCAAATCTTTCTCGCAGATATTCTCAAAATGAAATGCTAGAAAGGTAGATAAGAAATATAACAAGCAAAGGAACCAAAAATCAAAATACTCTGAGAATGAAGTTTTCTCGGCATATAAAAAATTAAGTACTTATGTATTCAATAGGTAAACCCCCTCCTCTTCTTACTCATTTTCTAAACAGTAGGAAAGGCATCAATTTTAAAGTTCCTACAGATAATGTAGATGAATATATCATGAGAAAGATAATTAGATAAATATATAATTGAGGCAAGGCACACCCGGAACTGTAAATATATGAAGTAACAAAAACCATATTGAGAAAACAGTATAAACAAAAAAATAGCATATTCACAGCTCAAAATAATTAAGAAACAACATAAAATCATCTTTAAAATGTTAAAAATTAGGAGAATAATCTTTAAGATGCCAAAGGCAAAAAGGAGATCCCAAATCAAAATCAATTACTACCTCCAAGAAGTAAATATTTAGACCAAGATCTAAGCAATTTGAATTTTCGTTCTAAGATATAAAGAAGTTTGCAGATAGATTTTATCTCAGATATAAAACTCAAGGTAAACAAGGACCACCGGGGACTCGCTAAGACAAAGACAAGGACAGCCACCATCGAATCATGAGTAAAGGCAGATGATCTTGGGCTTAATATTAAGCTTCATACTACCATCAAGTAGCAGCTTGAACAACTTAATAATCCTAAGTAGTTGAAAACTTGAAATATTGTGCAATCAACTGCTGCATGGATGTGATTCAACATAAAATAAGCAATTGGAGACTATTTAACACAAACCGAGTCATTATCTTGCCGAATATCACAAGCAACAGGAAAAAGAAGTTTGAGGTTACTGGATCTTCCACAAGATGATCATCTACTGACTAGATAATAGAAATCTGGTACTAAGAAAATTAGTGAAATTAAGTTCACTCTTTAAGTCAATTGTCTAAAATTATGGTTCTAGGCAAGAATCATAAATTCATAATAAAACAACATATGCTGGCTGCCAAGGAGATCTTATGCAAGCTATTTTAACCAAGTAAACTAGGAACTATTTGTGGTGGTTTTGACTGACATAAAGGGCTATTCACAATGTTTTAGAAGCTATAAAAGGGAAATTTGGTGCAGAAGATCAAAGAAAGAAGTTGGAACAGAACAGCAGATTCCACAAAACAAAAGTGGGTCCATAAGAGAAAGAGAAGAAAAGAAAAAGAAGTGTGTGGCTTGGGAGGGGGGGGGGTGGTGCTGTAGGGGGTAAGGGCGTCTTCTCTGGAGAAAGAAGATAAATCAATTTGGTGTGACCAGGAGCAGCAGAAATAGATTAGAAAAGGAAGAGCAATAACGGCATAGGAGGTAGACATAGAGGGAAGTGGCCTATGGGTCTTCTTTGAGTGACTGAGTCTTACAGGACAGGGAGCAGCGGAAGAAGGAAGAAATCAAGGGGGTTGCATGTGACCCCCTGCTTTCCGGGGGTCACCCATCCTAGAACACTAGTTCTCGCATGCTTAACCCTCTTAACCTCTTGAGCCAAGCAACCTCCCAAAATACTATAGCCGGGTTAAGAGGTTTAGCCTTACTATATCTTATATATAGGACTTCCAAATCCTAGGTTGTAACATTACAAATCGTCTTTGAGGGACTGAGTCAGTATTACTGTACCCCCCAAATAGCACATCAAGCAATATATTGTTCATATCTGATTTATCAACACTAGCTGTCAATTCACTCGAAGATTCCTAGATACCCTCAACGTGACAAGATGTCTCAAAGGATGCATCATCCGTTAAAACGGCTCTACTTTCTGTAATTTTAAGAGCCATCATCTTTCATATCTTATTCTCCTTCATTTAAGAATATCATCTCAAATAAAAAAAGATTTGTCTCCTCAATTTGGAAGACTGCTTTCTGCAGTGCGCAAACAATTTTCAACACTAGAAAAATATCAAAGAACGATATTGCAAGATGAATATGAATGCTGTTAAGGAGTACTTACAAAGTGAAAAGAAGAAACTTTCCCTAGAAGAGTTAAAATCATTGGATCTAGAAGTCTTGTAGATATTTTGCCAATGGTTGTACAACTTATCCTTGAGCTCACAAGCTATATTGCTGCCATGTTCCTACCAACAAATGACATGTACTGCAATTATGTAAACTGCCAGCTTATCTTGGTAAAAGGCTCGTCAACTGATGGCATAAGTGAAGCTTACAGTGATACTTCAAGAAATTATAATAAGATGTCAAGAGTTTGAAAATTTTCACGAGTGCATTGATCTATACTCCTATAGTCCTATGGTAATTCAAGCAAGTACCTTCGAAATTGGTTCTCCTGTCCCCACCCATTTGGACATTTGCATGTCACCAGCAGGCAACTCCCATTTAAACGTCCATTTCTGTTTCATCAACTCATTGGCCTCTTCCTTTGTAAGAATATGCCCCAAGTGACGATAAAAACTGCTAGATAAAGAATTTGTCATTTTCACTAGGAATCAAGAACACATAGGGCAATAAAGAATAACGGCAATCCTTTTAAACCATAGATGCTCAAAAAAAGTATTGTAAATGAAATATATATTCCACATCAGCTGGTAAAATTACTGGATGCCAGTACAAGAATTTCAGAATAGAAAACAATTTAAGAAAAAAAATTATTTGCCAGTTAGTAAGTCCTTATAAGCCTTAAAATGTGATAACTACCATAACGAATAGCACAGGCGAGATCAAGTCTCCTGGTTTTTTCCATCAATTATTCCCTTATGGCAACATTAAGCAAATCCAGTCAACATACATTTTATTGAGAGAAATTTTGCTATTTTCGATGGCAGAGGATTAGCAGAGAAAATAAGTACCAAGTTTTCATGAACAGTTAGAGTAACTAAGCCAACAACAAATGAAAAGAGGAGGGTTAATGTAAGCATCAATATGAAAACTAAGAAGATCAACAGTGTCCTATGAGCTATTACTTGAAAGTACTATTTTTGCAATTTCGAAATAGTGTGCAAGAGAGCACAGTACACACATCGGTAGGCCTAATATTTTCTTGAAGGCATTTTTCAAAGGCAATGGATTTTAGGAAAGGCAATTGATTTTAAATACAACATAACAGCAACAAAATTGGATACGCGAAAAAAAAGAAACAACCTTGAGCTCTCCTTTCCATTAGCAATATCCTGAAGGCCATCTTGCTGTTCTGATTCATCTCCATCCGAGGCTTCATCCTCATTTTCTGTGTCATCATCCTCAGACAGGTCCAAAGCATCGGCTACCTGGTCTCCCTGTAGATCATCTCCTGCATTATCTGCCAGACTAGATTCACTACTACCTGATCCAAGAATTAAACAAACTTATCATTTGGAATTCAAGTTTCAGATAATAAAGTAAAAGAGCATGCGCACACAGTGCAGTGCTCGCTCATTCACCTAAATGTTAAGGATCAATATCTGACCAACAGCTTTGGAGAAATAGCAACAGTTTAATTAACATGTAGCTAAATGAGCTCAAGTCAGTAAGCTATAAAAGGTCCTAATAATTCTCCTATTCTCAAAATCAGCACAGCAATAAGGACACCAGCTATGATGGTCCAATAAAAGAAATTTGGAATTTGAAATTTACTTGAAGGTATCAACTGCAAGTAAGGACCATTGATGTCACAACTGACAAATACTGCTGGGCAATAAGTATTTCTGATAAAAATATTGATTTACCTTCTTTACCAACATCTTCTTCCTCATACAATTTGGCAGATTTTAGAGTGCGCTGTCTGCCTGCCTCAACTTTTCTACCCTCTTGTTCTCTTTGTCTGCAAAAAAGCAAATTACAGAAAGCTTGAAGTTCTATAATATCACAACACATCCCAACAAAGCAATTGCAATAAATAATTTAATTGCTTCAGTACACTAGAAATATTAGAAAAGTTACAACGCAGCCGAATAAATTCAAGCCGACATATTGCAACGACAAAGAATAATAAAGAGCAAGGGAAGCCTGAATAAGATAAAGCAGAATAAGGTACCTCTTGTCTCAACACCTGCTATGTCAAAAGTGGATCAAACTGCCACTTAAGTATCTTAAAACGTCAATATTTGATCAACTTTTTAGCTAAGAAGAACAATGACAGTATTCATTCAAATACTGATAAAGCAAGACAAAAGTAGAAAGATGGGCATACTATCTCAGGCCGAAATTGGCATCAGAAGAAGATCGAAGAATGACAACTTTAGTAATAGCAACATTACTGTCACTTTAGAAGATCTTTCTAGATGATCTTACTGTGTTTCTTGCCAATCTGCCCAAAGAACCTATTTTTATATAAACCTTCAAATAGCTAAGCAAAAAGATCAAAAATTTCCAAGAAACTGATTTGCGGACCAAAAAGGCTAATGCATCATTAGAATATTCTGCGAAACAAAATTGAATCTCTACCCAACACTGCTATTATTTCCTTGAGATAGTGACATAATTTATTCTGTAGCTTACAAGGTATGTTAGTTTTTTTTCTTAGCATATTACTCCCAAAATTACTGGGAGAAGATAAAAAGAGAGATTGATCTTTCTAACAATGCCCTACCTCTTTCGGTCCAAGGCCTTGAGTTTCTTCTTATCCGATGCCAATGCCTTCAACAAACTGTCAAATACTGACAAATCCCCAACATCATAGTCCTCCGGAACAGCAGAATCAATATATTCTTCAGCAGAGAGCCCTGAATAAATTTTACACAGTGAGATCAAATGTCACAAAGCTACAATATGGTATAATTTAGGTATTAAGTGATTCTATTTGAGAAAGCGGTGTATATCCAATTATGTTGCACCGAGCAAAGCATGCCTACAGTTAGCTTATGCAGTTTCAAGCAATCTATGCGGTTCTATGGTATTCATTAAGATGAAATACTAGACAGTTGTCCTAATAAGAGAGTAATGTTGGAAGAGTGTTTAGCAACTTGATGGCATTCGAAGTTGCCAAAGGTCAGGATTATCGAATTCGACTGTGTCAAATAATTTTGACAGAATGAGACAATCAAATCCAACCAAGAGGTCGAGATTGATGATGATGCCTGCAATTTGAAAGTCCCATTGTATCCCACCGGACCCACTCCTCCATCGTGACCTTGGAAACCTGTGAGTTGTTATAACCTCCCTCTCATCCAACTTCATTCTCTCTTCTAATCCTATCCAATCCAATCCAATCCTATCCTAGATGCCCAATGAAATCTTTATGGAGAGATGGACATTTTGCAGCATAAATATTCACCCGAAGAGGATGATGATGAAGCGCCTGTTGCCCACTTATCATCAGGAAAAACTGTCCTTCTTGATTCCTTCATAGGTTCTTTTATTAGCTTAGTTTTATGCATATTCAGTCCTGCAAAGAAGTAACTTTTTCTCTTAGGGGTTATTTGGTTCGACGTAAAACTGTGAAAAAAAAAAAAAATTTCGGTGGAAAACAAAATTTCGGAGGAACATAAATTTTAGGGCTTTTTTTGCAAATAGCCCCCTGAGCAGTTTTTATTTTAAAAATAGCCCTATCAAAATTAAAATTGCAAAAATGGCCCTGTCCCTGCCACGCAGGCTCCACATCAGCGCCACGCGGGCAGGGCTAGGGCCAGGGTATTAAGTTGAATACGATGAATCATTCACCGTGTCTAAACACGGTGAATGGTTCACCGTATTTCTTGCGTATTTTTTGTATATTGAAAAGTGGAATAAGGAGTAGGGATGCCAATAGGTATGGATACCCGAAATATTATCCGAATCCAAACCCGAATAAATTATATATATATACGTAATTTATTTTTGTTTATTTATACAATATATAAAATATTTAATAATTTTTATTCCTTAGATCTTCATCCAACGGTATAGATTTTTAAAATCCGCTGGGTTGGATGAAGATCTAAGGAATAAAAATTATTAATATTTATTTAATATAACAAAATAAATTATGGATATATATATAATTTATTCGGGTTTGAATTCGATAATATTTCGGATATCCATACCTATTGACATCCCTACTCCTTATTCCACTTTCAATATACAAAAATACGTAACAAAAAATACGTACTAAACTCGTGAAACCATTCACCGGTTCAAACACGTGAATGTTCACCGTGTTCAACTTAACACATGGGCCCCGCCCTGCCCGCGTGGCGCTGACGTGGGCCGCTGGTGGCAGCCAGGGCCATTTTTGCAAATTAAATTTTGACAGGGCTATTTTTAAAATAAAAATTGTCAAGGGTCTAAATGCAAAAAAAGCCCTAAATTTTACGCTCTCTAGTGTTTGGTTTGTAGAAAAAAAAAAAAAAAAAAAAAAAAAAAAAAAAATAGTTTTCATTATGGTGTTTGGTTGTAAGCGAAAAAGACAAAGTTATAAATAAAAAGCTATTATATATATTTCTCCTCTTATATATTATTATATTATATCACTAATATATAATAAGTATCATATTACATATATATAATAATTATAATTTATATTTATAAATAAAATATATTTAAAATATATTACATAATAATTATGTAACATAATATATAATAGTATATATTTAATACTATAAAAAAATAAATTACTATATATTTATAAATAATATTTATAACTAATACATTACATTACATAATAATATTATCTATTTATTATATTAAAAATAAATACTATTTCTCGAAATATATATATATATAAGTAAAGAGAGGGGGTGAGAGACACTACAATAAATTGAAGAACTCGTAGAAAATTTTGATGAAGGATTCTCCAAGTGTTAGTGCTGTAGTTTTTGAAAGACTTTTGGTGTTAGACCGCACTCAAGTTTGGCTATAATTTGTTTTTGAACTGAACAACCTTTTGGCATTAGCAGAAGCACCATTTTGTCGTAAAAGATTAATAGTGTTTTATTGATTTTATAGTCATGGTCTTGTTACTCAAAACCATACGGTCAGCAATTAAGAGAAGATGAAATAAAGGAGAGAGAGAGAGAGAGAGAGAGAGAGAGAGAAACTAAAGCATAAAAATTCAGACGATTCGTACCTGGTTTGTAAAGAACCACCAGATTACCGATCCACCGTTGGAGAGCGGAAGCGGAAGCGGAAGCGGAAGCGGAAGAGGCGACGAGGAGGGTTCTGATTTCTGAAGAGCAAAGAACCCGACCTTTGATGTGGCCTCGCAGGGGCTTCCGATGGCGTTCGGCGAGCGGCCGGAAGGGAAGGGATGGCGCCGGGCTGGGGTCGGCGGCAGGGGTGAGACGTTAGGGCGGAACCTTTTTGATCGAGTGATTTTTTGTTTTGTTTTGGGGAGGTGGGCGATATATCGAGCGGTTTTTTTTTTTTTTTTTTTTTTTTTTTTTTGTGTAAGCTTTGGGCGAGGCGAAGAGCGAAGTTTTAGACGAGCCGCGGCCCGCGAGCGCGAGAGGTGTCAGCGGGTATGGATACCCGAAATATTATTCGAATTCGAAGCGGGGCAGATTTTATTCGAGATAAACTGATATGAATTTTATTATGGGTATAAAAAATAAAAATTCGACGAATATAGATACGAGTAGAAATTTTGTATTTACTAGACCCAAACCCGAATATTATATATATAGAGTGAGGTTACTATGCTATCGGAAGCACGGAGCCTTCCGTACTTCTAGCTCGTTTTCGATGTTGCGATTTTCGAATCGTCGATCAGCTCCGTTAAACTTGATCTAGGGTATTTAAAGTACCTAGAAAATAAATTTTATAATTTTACGATATTATTTGCCTAGTGAACGAAGGGGTTCAAAATCAACGGCTGAAAATAAAAATTTTACAAAATATAATAATATGACATTAAAATTTTAAATCAAAGATATTGATCTTATTTTATATAGTATAAAGAATTTTCTATCAAAATTTCACGTGATTTGGATATTTCTACACCGTTAAACTTGCAAACGGCTCACTACGGCCATTGAAATTTGTTGATTTTGAACCCATTCGATCACTAGGCAAATGATATCAAAAAATAATAAAATTTATTTTTTTGGTACTCCAATACTCGAGATCAAGTTTAACGGAGCTGATCGACGATTCGAAAGTCGCAACATCGAAAACAAGCTGGAAGCGCGGAAGGCTCTGTGCTTCCGATAGCATAGTAGCCTCTCTCTCTCTCTCTCTCTCTCTCTCTCTCTCTCTCTCTCTATATATATATATATATATCTACACACATAAGTTATTTTTATTTATTTATATAATATATAAAATATTTAATAATTTTTATTCCTTAGATTTTGATCGAACAGTATGAATTTTTAAAACCTGCCAAGTTCGGATCCGGGTTCGGGTTTATAGTTTTTGGTCGGATACGGATATAGGCATGGATTTTTAAAATCCACCAGGTTCGGGTACGGGTTCGAATTTTTATTTGATTTTCGGGTTCGAATTCGAATTTTTGAAAATCTGACCCAAATCCGATCCAAATCCGACCCGTTGACATCCCTAGCGAGCGCCCTTTTTTTTTGCGAATGATTCGGCAATTCCGAATTATTCGCGAATAATTATTTTTGACTAAAAAATCATGTTTTTTTCTAAATTTTTGGAAAAAATTCGGATACGGGTTTTTTATCCATTTTTTAAAAAATTTGCGAATAATTCACGAATTAACTAACATAGGTTAATTAGCGGCAGTAGTATATTAGCCGCAAAAAAAAATCGCGAATTGCCGCGAGAAAATAAATAGTGACAGTTTTAAAAATTGCTGCTAAATATTTTATTTAGTGACATTCTTATTATCCGTCAAAATAAAATGGGTCGCTATATAGCCTATTTGTTGTAGTGGCTAGAGGTCCACCCTGGACTTCTCTCATGCGGTCACCTGGTGGACCGCATGCGACCATTTCGCCTGGACCGAACGAGGTGGAGGTCACCTAGTGGACCGCATGCTACACGCCCCCGCCTGACCCCCAACGCTGCGTGTTTTAGCGGGCGGAGGTCCGCTTTAGAGAAAGCGGAAAATGAAAACCTCTAGTTTTTGTTGAATCCGTAAAAGAAATTTTCCAAGAAAATTTTTTTACAACCAACCAAACAACATAATTTTATTTTTCAACCGAAAAAAAATTTTCCAAAAATTTTTACATGGATCCAAACACACCCTTAGTAAAGGATAGCAAAAGGAGAAGAAGAATGTATCTCCCTGCTGGCAAAGCAAAAGCCAAGTCCAAATTCATCATCCACAAAAATATAGGAAATTACCACAATCACAAGTTTGGCATTCAGATTAAATTCGGCAAGGTTAAAAAGTTGACAGTTCAAAAAATAAGAAAATAAAAAATAAAAAATGATAATAATTCAATTAATTAAATATAAATTCATTGAACCGAAAATATATAGAAGTATAAAATTCATATATAAGTACTCATCTTTTTTATCAAATATACGGGTTAAAAGCATAAGAGATAATTCATTTGGCATTGATTAACGTGAAAAATGCTTGAACTAGTTTACTTAATTCAAAGATTATCTATTAATTTTACTATCCTTTATAAATATTTAAATATTAATGAATAATTCGAAAAACTATTCGGCTAGTTAAATATTTGTGAGCTAGTTGATCAAAAATCCAGAAAATTTTGTTACAATCGAAATGATCTAACCGCAACTTTTCACATACATGCTGAACCTGTGGAGCTATAATTGAATGCTATAATTGAATGATCGTGTTTATGTCACTACTACTAAATTATATAGAGAAAGGAAGGGTTTTTTTTTGCATTTAGCCCCTAAAATTTTTTTTTACGAATGGCCCAACTAAATTTATATTTGCAAAAACGATCCTCCCCGCCACATGAGTGCCACACAAGATGGGAAAGATCATGTGGGCATTTTTATGTTGAACATGGTAATCTAATCACCATGTTTAACACAATGATCCAATCACCATTTTTAAGTTGAACGCAATGATTCAATTCCTACTCCCATCGCCCCTAAGTCAAAGAATAGAGACTAGAATGTGGATATGAACACGATAATTCAGTCACCGTGTGCAACTTAACAAGACCATCCCCTGTCCAATGTGGTGCTAATGTGGCAAAGAGAGGGCCATTTTTGCAGATATATAAATTTGTTGGGCCTATTTGTAAAAAAAAATAAAAATAAGGGGGCTTAATGCAAAGAAAAAAAAATTGAAAAGAAGAGTATACCTAGGAGTGAAGTAACATGACCTCTTAACATTTTCCTGTCCAAGACCAGTGTATACCGATGCAAAAAAAATTTGACCAGTTCTAGAACTGGTATTGTGGTTCCATTCCTAAAAAGTTAACAAGTTATTGTCTATACCTAAAACTCCTTAGTTACATGGAAGTTATATTATCTAGAACACCTCCACCAACAGAATATATAAATAATGTTGTTTATTTACAAATTTGACCTGAAAAACATATATGCTGCTACATAAGAGCATAATATTCTTCGAAAAAGACAAATAAATCAAGCAATTTAATCTAATACAATTTATATAAGAAAATTGAACTTTGCACAAAACTAAAAGAAGTAACAAATTGTGCAGAAAGTTTACTCAATCAGTGAATCCAACAGCAAAACAGATTACGCCTAGTTGGTAATGTAGTGGCTAAAAGCACCTATGTTGTATTTAGAAAGGCCCAAATTTTCTAAGCGCTTCTAGTCTTCCATCTTTTTGTGCTATACATTGCATTGGAAAACCGTCACCTAAGAAAGATAAAAGAGGAAAGATTAAAAGCGCTTTAGAACTTTTGGACCTTCGAAACTATAAGATATTTGTTTTTAGCCACCAATACCAAACTAGACCTTACTCAAGTAAACATCAAAATCAAGAACGGATAACAAGGATCTTTAAATACACAAAGGGCGTGTTTGGAGTATGTGACTAGATTGAATTAGATAACAAGATTGGAAGGGATTGGATTGGATGAGTTGAATATAATACAATTCTAGTCTTGCATTTGGTGCAACACAGGATTAGTAAAGGATTGAATAAATCAATTCTATTCTAATGTTTGGTGTATGAAAGGGTACATGAATTGGACTATTTTTTACGAATTGTTTCTCCTACCATCCTACTACCTCACCCCCCGCCCCTAAGCACCACACCTTATCCCCGTCACTCTCCGCTCCTATATTTCTCTCACCCCATTAATCAATTTTTGAAAAAGCAATCTCACAACATAAATCATGCTTATAAATTAAATAATTAATAATTGCATACAAATAAACAAACATAAACTAACTAAACAATAATAAATGTAATGGCAGCATGGAGAGAGTGTCGTAGCACAAAACATACTGCAAAGTGGATAGCGTGCTATAATGCGATAATTAAATCATCAATTGCAAGTACTAGAAAAAACCCATATATAGCCAAATTCAATCAATGGACAAAAACAAACCTCATGCACGAGGTTAAAGGAGCAAATAAAAGGAAAACCACCCAGTTTGAAGTTCCCGTTGAAATGAAACAATGAAAAGGTTTCTTCCATGGAGCTGCTTCCCTGTTATCTAAAAGCCAATTATTCATTGCATGGACGCAGTCAAGATTACTATCGAATTATCAAAGAATAAATTAGGCAAGGCAATTAAACAGGTCCAGTAGATATTGTTCATAGAAAAGATTTGGAAACCTACCAAAATAGAGATTATCTAACTTAATAGATGATGTCTAGTACATAGAAAATCAATTATAGGTGGTGGCACATAAGATTATCTAACTTAATGGTTCCATCTTAGGATCCTAAATTCAGCGTGAAAGTTCAAGTCTTTAAAAGATTCGCAAACTCCATACTTGGAAATAACACGAGGGGGGAGAAAAGGAGAAAGAGTGGAAACTCGCTATGCAATTAGTGGCAGTCTATGCACTGCCTTAAAATTATCCCGCAAGTTTTATAAAAAGTTAGTTCTTAGTAGAATGGATACACCCAAAATTTTGGACAACCAGTAGAAATGAACACGTTTTGATCCACAAAGATCGCAACTGCTACCCGAAATTATTTGCTCTTTAAATGGTAAGGGAGAACCATCAAAGCAATAGAATTTGAACATAATTCAGCACCAATAAGATATTCATGCAAAGATCAATACACATCAACTTCCTCATGCAGGAATGTTAACACAAAATTATCCTATAATCTAATGTAAAATGCACATTTTAGTCTACCAAATCACTAAAACCTACTTTGACCAATAATTTTATGTTGTACAGCCCATAATTAGAAAGGAAAAGGTAAATTGGTAAATTGGTACAGTTAGATAGTCTACAGATATATTTGGATTTGTGATACAAAAACCTACAGATATATTTGCTTTGTATTAAATAACATATCACATAATACTCTTTCACCCTTACATTCACAATAGTCAACCAACCAACACCAATTTCACAGGGATATATTTGCATCAATAGGACCGAATCTGCCTTATATGTTCAGTAAGGCTAACAGCTCCGGTCAAGCAACTCACAGATACTAAATCAATCAAACACAATTTGACATGTGATGTATAATTCTTCGATTCAAATTAGTCCACCACAAATTAAAATTACAATCACAAACAACAACTCCACAAAATCAAGCACAAACATGATCAAATCGAAGTGTGTGATTCGACACCTGAGCGAGCGACTGGTGAGTGTCGGTGTCAAGGGCAGCGATAATGGCGACGCTCTAGAGGATGGTGGCAGCGCAATCCCACATGGATAGGGTGCGAAGAATTCCACCAAGACAATCCTAGCAGAACCGAAAACGTAGTGCCAAAACTAGACCCGGCAAATGGGCGGGTTGGGTAACCCGCGGGCGAGTCATTGTACCCACGGGTTACTTGGGCATGGGTAAAATTTACCGGTAAATTTTTTGGTAGCCAACATCTTTACCCATTCCTGTCCGCTAGTGGGTGGGTTGGTATACGAGTTACCCGCAATTTTTTTTTTTATTTTTTCTCTTACATTTTTTAAATGCAAATACATATATATAAGTTTTAAAAATATAACAAAACTCATTATTTAAAATATTATAACATACAATAAAAATATTTAAAGTCTTAAAGCAAAAAAATTTCGTAATATAAAAGACACGATAAGAAATTAGGATTAGAATTTCTAGGATAGATAAATAAAAATATACGTATTTTAATTAAGAAAATATATTTTTTAATTAAAAAATATCTGTGCGGGTACCCGTGGGTACCTGCGGGTTACCCAAAATGCCCACAGCTTAATGGGTATCCACCTGTTTTACCCGTAATTTTTTTGGGTTCGAAAAGTTGGTACCCATACCCGCAAATTTGCGGGTAACCGTGGGTACCCGCGGGTATGGGTCGAGATTGCCAGGTCTAGCCAAAACCCCCGATTTAACACTCAAATCGAAGGAAAAACAAAGAGGAAGAGAGTCGAAAAGCTTCGATTCGAATCTGAGGAAAAGAAAAGGGGATTGACGGATCACCTAGGATTTGAAGTTGAGATCACTGCATCTTAGGGTTAGGGTTTGGGGTGAGAGAATGGGAGAATAGAGAGAGAGCACGTGCGGGTTTAGGGTTTAGTAGGAGAAAACAAGAGATAAGAGGGAGAGCGAGAGAGGTAGGAACGTGTCGGGGAGAGGATGCTCACCTGCTCTTTGCCGCGGGTTCGATGGGTATATTTTTAATTATATTTGTAGATATAATATATATTACTATTAAATATATGTATTGAACACATATTTATATCGATATTTATCAATAAATTTTTATAATAAAAAACAAATAAAATTTAATTAATTAAATTTATTTTATAGTAAGCATATGGCCAATTTGCATAAAAAATTCATAAATTTTGAGCTTTTGCAAAGCTGGGCCACCTTTTTTGATTTTGCAGATTCGGTCCGAATTTTCAACAAACTGACCAAAATACCCTTATTACTTTTTCTCTCTCCTTGTTTTTTCTCTCGTTTATTTTTTTTTCTCTTGCCGAAGAAACCAGCGGAGGCGGAAACGGCCTGCCTCGCTTACCCTTATGCTCTCGCTCTCGCCCTTTCCCTCGCCTGCGCACCTCCCACCTTCCTCGCCTCCGACCCTGTTGAGGCCGCGTCGCGACTCTTTTTTTCCCTCTCCGACTCTCCTCTACCGTCTCCGACGACAACGCCTCGCTCTCTCTTCCTCGCCCTTCTCATCCTCTCCCTCTCCCTCTCCCTCCTCCTCCGCCACATCCGATGACGATACATCTTCACTGACACCGTGGATGTCGCTCCGGCGCTGCAACCTCGGGACAACGGGTCCTTAGCTGTCACGCCCCGGGCCCAGCGGAAGCCCACCGGCGCGTGCACAGACCCGCCGTGTACACCAAACAACCACAATGAACACAAGGCGTCTATTAAAACAAGAAATGAACACAGTAAAGTCCTAACAGGACTATCAGAGCGAGTAATAAAAAATCACTACTAATCTAACAAAAAGAGATCCGCAAGAAATGGAAATACAAAATGTATAGAACTAAATCCAGGAGATTAACACATCTCTAAATCAAATACATAAAACATCTTCCTACAAGATACAAAAAGAAATATGATGTCGGGTCCTTCTAAAATATCTCCGTAGAGGCCCTAGATAATCGCTAACCCCTTGCCACGATCTGTCACGCCCCGAGCCCGATCCTTTTGGCCGGTTCGAGAACGTCGAACAGACGCCGAACGGACAAAGTCTCCCTTGTCCGCCCAAGGCTCAACATCCCGTACAGTAGAGTATCAATTTGCGCAAAACGGAAGCATACATAATGGCTCGCACGAGGGCAAGCAATAGCCAATAGTGAAAGTAATAAACTACACTTAGAAATTTGATTACATTTTGTCTCATTTCTTCTCTTTTTACATCACATGATCTCAAAATATAAAATCTTGCATTTAAACATAAAGTGTCATTTTCATCATTAATATTCTTTCCTTCAACACCCATAATCATCGAAATACAAAAGAAGATATCTAACAAAAGGGTATGCAACTATAAAAGTAAAACATCTCGGGCGGTCTCTACCTAGGGCGCGATGCCCTTACCGCGATCGTCTGCCGGCTCGTTCGGTCCCGGCTCTATGGAAATAGGGGTGTGAGAACTGCAACAAAGTTTCCAGTGGGTTGGCAACCAACCACGCCGACTTTCTCACTAGGTCTAAATCAAGCATAATAGAAAGAAGAATAGATAATAACCAACTAATAATACAACTAATATGCATGAACAATATAAGATGCTATGCTCGAGTATAGTAATGCCCATGATGAATGCAAGTTATTAATTCCATAATCCAATCTCGTGGCTAGCCCGTAGGTTTCGCCCTCACAAGCTCACCAACCCAAATCCCTACTATCGGGGAGAATTCCGCTACGACCCGACGGGACCGTCCTCTGGGGAGAATTCCGCTACGACCCAGTGATGTCAACTTCGGAGCACACCGCCCGAGGGGGAGCTACCACCCTCGAGCATGGACTATTTGGTGAGTACGATCAATCCTAACTTTAAGGATTCCAATTCAATCCATTCCTTGACTCCAAGGAAAACCATGCTCATGTGACCCTTAACTCTAAGGTGTATGTATTATATTGTCACAATCTCTATTTACTTGCATTCTTTAACCTCTACTAGATTCATGTACACTACTTGTTCTTTGTCCTCTCATCATAATGCCACACTTGTTTTCTAGTGTTCAAAACTAGTCGATGTCACTATCTACATTCAAGTCTATATGTCACATTTGTTTTCTAAGTTCACTAGTTCTTGTCCAACACCATGCATACCTAGGGTTTAACATTACCTTGTTCTTGTACTATTATTTCTCATGCATTTCATGCTCATACCATGCAAATGATTGCTCACAGATGACCCTACTATGTAATATGCTCAATTTATATACATGCTCAAATATGACACTTTAGATATAAAAGGAAGTTTGAGGTCCTTGGAATGCACCACCTACCTTAATGAGGTAGTAGAAGGCGAACTCGATACTTTCCACGCTTTAACGACCGTCGGATTTGCGTCCTACAACCAAGAAAGTGCCCAAATTAGGCCCTTTGTACATGAACTACTCCTAAACATTTTCGTAACATTAAACGGAGTTGTCCCACACGTCGAGAATACCCCCAATTAGGTTTCTACGGGGTCAATTCGCCCCCGAAAAATCCTAGGGTAAAAGCCCCAAATTTGAGCCCTAATAATGTCATCTAGGGTTTCCACCTAGATCGATCTTGTTGCTAAGCAAAGGATAGCTTAGAATCACTTGGGAAGCTCTCTAATAAGGTTTCTAAACTCTTGGAACCATCCCTAGGGCATTTAAGGTGAACCCTGACCAACCACCATGAGAGCACTTGAGCTCTTATGGGTTCCATGGATTTCGAGGCTTATAGAGGGTTTCTAAAGCTAGAAGCAACTCAAAACTCCAAAACTTAGGGATCAAAACCAAATCCTAGACTCATTTGTACCAAAACCTCACCTTAGCCAAAGTTCCACCGAGCTCCTTCTTGTAGGAGAGCTTCTTGAACCACTAAAGCTCCAAAACCACCTTCTTCAAGCTTCTTCTCATTCTTCTCCAAGCCCTTAGTCCAAGAGTTCTAGAGAGAGAAAGAGAGAAATGAGAGAAAGAAAGGGAGTCGCGGTGCTGCTGTGAGGGGAAAAGGGTGTAGGGGTAATAACATGTTGCAACAATAGCAACTAGACCCCTCAACTCTCTATTCTGCAGCAGACTCATCCCTGCTGCCAGAGCCGCTGTGTACCGGTACGCGGGTTTGTGTACCGGTACGGCCCTGCGCAGAGGCCCAAACCCGAGAGCAAACTCTCTCGATTTCGCAGGGTGTGTACCGGTACACGAGGTCCCGTACCGGTACACCACCCAGGCTGCTCAAACCTGAGAGCAGCCTATGCTCGTGCCGCTTGCTGTACTGGTACTGCCATCAAGGTGCACCGGTACACAATGCTCCAGAGTTCTATTTTGGCTCCGAGTCGACTCTACTTCGCGTCGTTCGATGCCAAAACTATTCCAACACTTCTTAAACTCATCTTAGCACTTCCAATCTTATAGGAAAGCTAAATGGGGCTTGTCCAACCCTTTCTATCGACACCTAACCAATTTGGGTAAAGTTCGATAACCGTTATCGAGATTTCAATATGTTACACGATCCTTAGCCTCTCTCGTCGCGGAAGGCTCTGAAATAAAACCACAAAACAGGGGCGTGAGAACTATTAATCAATAGTTTCCAGTGGGCAAGCCGCTAACCTCAGCAAAAATACACCAATAGGCTAGAGGCAAAAGTAGTATGTTCTAACATTTAATTAGAATGAACAACATGTATAATAAGCATGAATAAAACTTGCTAAGCTACTATGCCTTTACGAAAGGATTAACTATGAAGTATATGATGTTCTACTTTACATTTGATCAACTATATGCAATGTTAATTTACATGCACATTCAATTGTATGCCAATGTCAACTTACATGCATAATCATAAAATCCATTATGCTACATAGAATAAATTATGCTTTTCATTATTTTTCTAGCCATGCATACATACTAATCCACATAAGTAAAGGTTTACTACCACTAAAGGTGTCAATGTTATCATGTCCCATAAAAATGTCCAACTACTATGAATGCATCAAGTAGCAATATAAGGTAGCAAACCACAAGTATGAACATATACTATGTGTGCATCAACTATATGCAATGTCAAGATAAGTCTCAATACCCAATTTACAAGGAATGTACACGTGGTAACGTCTTGGCTTGTGCCATGCCTTGGTCGCCCCGTGAGGGTCATCATTTTCCCTACAAGAAAAGAGACTCCGGCCACAGCATCCCACTTCGGCGCCGAATCCCGCATAGGCGATCTATCGTCGCAAGGCTAAACTCCGAAGCGCCGGCTTGTAGGGAGTGACCCTCACAAGCATGTGCGAATGAGCACAAGGGCAAGCAAGCGTAATCATAGCATAGGGTCCACAATTTGGGATACTCAGTCATCATGTTTAAAATATGAAATTTTCACACATTGACTCGACGGTCGAGTACTAGATCATTCATGTCATGTCTTGTTTACATCTACTTGGGTGGTATGCCTCTACCAACACATACAATGCC
Organism: Ananas comosus; assembly: GCF_001540865.1. NCBI lineage: Eukaryota > Viridiplantae > Streptophyta > Magnoliopsida > Poales > Bromeliaceae > Ananas > Ananas comosus. The sequence continues at coordinate 6,662,518 of NC_033641.1, forward strand.
TAAAGCATGCATAGTTCATATATCATTATCCTATCTAGGATAGTTCACTATTTTATACAAGACTCCAAGAGGTTCATGACATGCAATTCCAATAATTGTCTAAGGAAACATTTACTAATACCATATGCAAGAGAATTATGAAGTGTCCACAATGCATGTTGTTAGTTATATACCCAAAAGCCAATCTGGTGACACTGGCTTAACGGTATTTATGTATTAATTATTTATATTCATAATATAAGGGCAGATAATCTATTCATATCTATTGTATAGCAATACAATATTGACATGAATCGTCCATAGGGTCTTTGTTTGAAAAGACATTCTTAAGAGTTAGGAATTTGAGATATGTACTTTTCTGTACCAGACTCATTAAATGCTCCTAGCTAGAGGAATATTATAAGTACGGTAATATTTCAGATAGGCAGGTGTATGCTATGTTTCTAATTGAGGTGACGAATCTCAAGTTACTAGTGTGGGGACACTAGAACAAGCATACAGGTGCTTGTTAGAGAACAAGTACACTGAGCGTGACTATTTACTTGAACAGTCACATGGTTCTATGCTCGTCAGTGACAAGTTCATTGCTACAGTTGTGTTAAGTACTCCTCGGACCTGAGGCATCATAGTTGCTTTACGTATAGGTTGCTACCGTTTGACAGTACTAATACTTAGACTCTAGACACGTGTCTATTTTCGGTACTGATTGGCTATAGTAGTTTATATGGGAAGGCATGTAAATGCGCAATAAGGTATTCAACACTCTCAATAATGAGAGAGAACGTCCTATGTAGACTATCGAACTCGACTCGAAAAATCCTTGGCCAGGGTACGTGGTGTGTGGAAAGAGTTTCCAGCTATGTTACCATATTGAGTCAGTTTTAGATATTCTAGTCATATGATCGAATAATAAGATTTGGCGAGTAACCATAATTTTAGTTTGATCGGGGCGTTGTGTGTTGGAAGGAATTAATCACACGGTAACGGTTAGCGGAAAGGTTCGTTTTTCATCACTATTTTGGATTGCCGTGATATACTGCTAGGTGTCACTCACGGACGGTGAGAGAATATGAATGATTGGAATTGAATTGTTCTTATTTATCGATTAGAAAAGTTCTAATTAAATATCAAAGAGTTTGATGTTGAGCTCTACTGCCGAATGGTAATGAACCTATGCGGTCACACACATTAGGAATTGTGTGCACCCGAATCATTTTGATGAGAGTCGTTCACTAAAGAGTTTAGTGTAAGCGATGAAAATAAAAAGAAGTTGTTTAATTAAATTAGATTTAATTATTCAATTCGGTTATAATTGATAGTCCTAATTAGATTAGGATCTCGGAATCAATTTGAGAATTATGCGCAAGATTTAAATTTATCTCTAAGTAGATTAGTGGATAATATTTAATCATTAAAAAATATTTAAATGTGATTTAAATATTAGTAAGTAATCTTATTGGATAAGATTAAAATTAGATAAGATCTAATTATATATTGGAGAGATTAATATTTATCTCTAATTGGATTAGAGAATAATTAAATATTCATAATATCTTATGAGATAAGATTTTTTACTAGATTTGATTTAATTGGATAAGTATGAGTATTTAATTGTTAAATTTTATTGGAGAGAGAGAAAATCTTATTAGATAAGATTTTATGAAATAAGATTCTATATATATACATATATAGATTTATATGGATGTCTGAGTATACAATGAATTGAAAAAAAAGAAGAAGAATGAAACTGTACGACACATAGTGCCATACGGATGGAATGCATGGTAATTAAGATGCCATGCATCTTAATTAATTTGATGCATGTTAGCTTTTTGATCCATATATATCTAGAGATCTATCTCTCTCCGATTTCTCTCCCGCGCACGTGTTTTCTCTCCGATCAACTTCTCTACTCTTCATCGACTGGTGGATCATGAAAGGATTGCTAGCACCATCCAGATTCGTGAGACGAAGATCGATCCGGTCGCCAATTCCATGTGGATACGCGTAGAGGCCGGGCATGTGCACGGCTAATCGGAATCTTTGTTCGTCATATTCAGTTTCAACCATACAGTAGATCAAAATACCTTAACTGGTCCATGGTAAGATCTCTAAACATAAGGAGTTTTGTTTAGATTAAATTTTGCATAGTAACATGAGAATAATCCGTCGACAACGGTTTTGATTCATTGGTTTCGATTTTCATATGTGATATGTATTTGGCTTTCGAAAAATTTTAAAAGTACAAAACTATTTTCCGCTGTGTTTTTTTGAATGTTCCTGTTAATTTCTAACACATGTTATGCACATGTCTTTCCACTAAAATCCCCACTACATGGAGTAGAAGTATTATGATGCAAATAATTAATTCCACTAGTATTACATGCCAATATCTCAATTAGGGTTCACCTCAAAGGCTTTACACTCTCATTTCCTCATGTCTAAAATATGGAATATAACTATCGATCCCTAGATCGAATGCAATATCACAATGGCCAATACTAGTTGTTCTACTAGGTTAAATGCACCAAGTTATAATGTCACATACAAGTTCTAGTTATTCAACTAGGTTAAATACACCAAGTTTAGCTTTATAATTACCTTATCATGTTCTATGTCATTTATCACAACTATCTTGTCTACAACAAGTATAATGTAAGAAATGCTAAGTTCCATTCACCTTGTCTATAACAAGTATAATATTGTCATCATGTGAGATAACTATTTACTTAACCTATTCACTAGGTGCCCTCAAGGGGTTATATCATCAATCATACTTTAACATGCTTCTTAGGGTTGTATAAAAGAGAAATTGTCAAGAAGTATCATTTAGTGCAAAAATCTACATGTATGCCTCTATTACATAGAGCATAGATTCTCACTATATATATAACATATACATATTATGTTCTCATGAATTCTAGCATGTCATAATGATTATGAAAAAGCATCTAATTATATTTTAAAACCAAAAGGAGGATTTAGGGGGAGTTCACCCATGTCGGTGAGGTCAAACCCACCGGAAGCACTTCGAACCCTTTCGTTCCTTCGAATAAAGTTGTACACCGAACTTCTAACACCCTAAGAGAAATTCTAAAGGGTTAGAAACCCGAAAACGACTACTTCGAAAATCTTCTAAAGTTACACACATATAAGGTGAAAAATTATTTTTGATCAAGCTACACTTGTCCAAAGCTCAAATCAACCCAAAGGATCTTCAAATCAAACCTAAAGAAGAGTTCTACACTCATCAATTAGGTTCCAAAAGCTCCAAATCAAGAAACCCCAAATAAAATCTTAGATTCTCATTTCTAGGTTTCCATCTCAAGAAAGCTACCAAAACAAGATCTAAAGAGTAGATCTAAGTTACTAACCTCTCAAGAAGCTCCAATCCAAGTTTGGAATGAGCTAAGGTTGAAGATTGATCCTCAAGAAAGCTCCACTCTTCAATCCAAGGCTTCTCCAATGGTGGAAATCCAACATGACGCTAAGAGGAGAGGAAAAGAGAGATCAAACCAAGCAAAACCTCAAGAAAAGAGAGAGAAAATCAAGAGAGAGGAGTTCTACCTGAGCTCTCCACGGTTTAGGGCTCAATAGAGCTCTCTAAGGGCTGTAGGAGTATATATAGAGATGTAACAATCTCAAAAAGGCCCTCCAACAACGTGCAGTCTGCACTGCACTGCGTACCGGTACGCGGAAAAGAGTACCGGTACCAAGCAGCAGTCTGCACAAACCCGAGCCTTGGGTTAGCGAGAAAATACACTGGGTATCGGTACCATCACGATGCAGTACTGGTACTAGGTCCAGTACAAGTACTCTGCCGATGCAGTACCGGTACTCTGCCCTATAGAGTCAAACCCGAGAGCAGTCCAAATTCTACAAGTTAGAGATTTTGGTGCTAAGTTTTCACTTTTGCTCCTCGGGATGCGAGTCATTGGTAGGCACACCGTTGACGACCCTCCTGAAAACATGGAAGAGCTCGGAACACAGATCAAATACTCGAACCTTGCAATTTGCGAAAGTTCAATGTGCTATAGTGGTAGTGTGTTTTAAAGAAAAAGGGTTTTCGTGTGGGAAACGGTTTTGAAAAGGTTTTCGCGTGATTTTCATAAACTAGTATTTCAAAACGATTTTTCGGATAGGAAACATTTTGAAACCAATAGTTGTGGACTTATGATTGAAACTCTGAAAGTGAATTCGAATGTGAATGGGGTATGAATGTATGAATGTATGGATGTTTATATATTCAATTGGGGTGGTTGTATCATGTTTATGTTTCTTGTACTTGTGCGATACCGTGCAAATATAGGGGAGACTCTGTCCGTGTGAACAGTGGACTCCCTGTATTTGTGGTGGATCTGGCATACCCTGGGGTTCAGATTTTTAAAAAAAAAATTTGGATGCTTCCGCATTGCTTTTAAATCAAAGAGGGACCCTCGGGCGTGACAGATTAAAGAAGTTACGCGATGAATACTAATTACTTAAAGTGAATAGTAACTCCGATTTTCCGGAGTGGCTGATAAGTAGAGTTGGCTTCTGGCACGTATCGGACTGTTCATAGCACTCCAATAGCTTGTTTTCAATGGTCCGACTATTCTGGAACCATTGGTGCTAACGGATTTCAGGTTTGACACACGTATTTTGAGAAAACTGGAAATACATGTATTGTATGTATTTGTGCGTGGTTTTGAATTTCAGAGAGAGAATGGGTTTCGTCACGAATCCAAGACCAAACCAGGCGAAATAAAATTGTGGATTTGTTGTCTCTATCGTGCTGATCGCACTGGTGCGATCCGTTCACAAATCTCATGGACGGATCTCCTGATATCGCGTGTTGATCGAGGAGAGGTCATTAGTCGCAAAACGGTAATTTTGCGAAAAGCTCGACATTTTATATACCGTTTTGTGTGAAATCGAATGTGGAGGTGTGATTGCACATTTTACTCGAGCTGTGAAGGATTCGGTTGAAAATTTTGATCATCGGTGGACTTACTTGCAACTTGTCACCTTGTATATATAGGAACTAGCTAGGGATTCATTGAGGAAAACCCTAACCCAGCTAACCACCTCAACTGAGATCTTCCCAGCCGCCGTACCACCCTCCCTTGCCCTCACTGTGCGCACCCCGGCCGCCGCCGCGCGCTTCCGGCCACCGAAATCGGCACCACCTCCTTCTCCTCTTCTATTTCAGCACCACCTCCTCTCATCTTTGCCTGTGCTGCTGCCAGGGAGGTCCCTCACCCTTAGGCTCCACCTCTGACAACAAGCCCCAGCCTTGGCGACCATCCCCATCGGTCGCCGCCGCCGCTCCTGGCTCCCTGCTGCCACTCATGGCTACCTCGTGCTGAGGTTAAGTCATCTCTGTCTCCTCGGGCCACCGCCGCCTAGGGTCGGCCGAGATGCTTTTCCCCAGCCTCCAGCGACCTGTCTCTATTGTAAGATACCGAACTTCTAAAATTATGAAGTTACGGTGTACATTTGGTTGGAAAGCCATTGGAATCGTCCCGGTGAAGTTCGGTGACGTTCTGGATCAATCGGGTGTTTCGGTGCGTGTAGGCGCGAAAACGAAATCCGAAAGGTTATATTGGACCATAAGCTAAATCCGGAATTAGCGTTGATGAAAAGATGATGAAAATGTGCTTGAAAACATGTTTGGAGAGTCTCGGTTCGATTTGAAGAGAATCGGAGGTCGAACGAGCAAAAACGAGCGAAAACGGACGAAAAGCTGAAATTTGGCTAAGTCTGGAGTTTTGATCTACGGGGACGGATCCCTCAGCCAGGGACCAGTCTCTCAGAGACTGGTCCCTCATCCAAGGACCGGTCCCCGTAGCCCGAAAATGCCTAGTTTGGGCTGTTGCGAGAGGAGCATTGTTGAGGGGCTTAAGTGCAAAATGTCACTTATGAGAGTGTATAGAGAGGATCCTTTCTCTCTTTCTCTCATTTCTTTTACTCCCCCACACCGTTTCATCTCTCTCTCTCTCTCTCTAGACGAAGGAGAAGAAGAAAAAGAAGAGAAGGAAATGGAGGAAGAAGATGAAGGAGAAGAGGCCAAGAAGATGAAGCTTCATCTTCATCTCCTTCCTTGAGCCATTAGAGCAAGCTTAGAGAGGTAAGCATCATGCTCTTTAATGGTAGATTCTTGTAGATGGGTTTTTAATCCCTAAAATTGGATTTAGAGGAACCCTGGCATGCTATCTAGATGGATTGTGCCCAAATCACAAATCGATTTGGTGGATTTGGTTGTAGTAGCATCTAGGGCATCCAAAATAGGATTTTGGCAAATATGAGGGTTTGATCTCATTTGACACTCTGTAAACCTAATTGCTAGGTAAACGAACGCGTTGGGAAAGTCGGTTCGGCGATCCGTTACAAAGATATTGAATAAATAAGCGATTTAGCTTCGTTTCCGCCTGGAGAGCCGAGACGACTTCGTAAAATCATGGAAAAGGATTTGGAGCACCGTGGCGCATAACCAAAGACCTATAATTTTCGAGGTTGCGAAGCGGAGCACGGTTGAGGCGCAGTTGCAATATTGGGCCGTGCCGGATACGGGTGCCGCGGAAGGTCGATTGCAAGTGTCGACAAACAATCGGAAAGCAAGCTAAGGTGGGTTGTGTTTACCGAAGCGACTAGGTCGCCTTTATGTCAAAGTAAAGTGATATTTACAGTTGATGCATATGTGGATATTCATGCATAGCGGAATATATGCTAGACGCATTAGCATTACGAAATCATGTTAGATAAGATGCATGTGCATGTTAATATGATAAGAAACCATGCTAGTGATATTTGCATGATAATGCATTGATAGTACATGCTAGTAAGTAAATGCATATTAATACATATGGGTATAATGAGCATGCTAGATAAGATTCATGTACATGTAATACTTGATATAACAAATAGGCCGTCAAGTAGATCGAGTGGCATTAACCTAGTGTTATATATAACATAGGTCGAATATGAACCTAGGGTTGAGAATCTAGGAAGAATAAGAATGATGTTGAACCTAGCGTCGTGGACCTAGGCTAGATCGAGTGGCATTAACCTAGCGTCGTGAACATAGGTTAAACAGGATGAACCTAGAACAAGATCTAGCTAGAGAGGGTTTAACCTATTTTAAAGAACATAGGTTATGTGATAAGGGCATTAAACCTCGAGTCAACTAGACCTAGGATGGAAAGTGCATTGGGCCTAGATTGGTCGATGTTATAGGGTTGAGACTACCCTAGAGGCTTGGAAATAGATTTCAGAATCTTAGGAATTGTGAACTCGATAGTTCTTGGACCGCGGGTGCATGTGGCATGTTCCTCTTCCACCAGAAGAACTTCGAGGATTATGATTGAGCAAGAACAGAGAGCGCTAGGGTGTATGCGGCATGTTCCTCTCCCTATCGGGGGTCTTGGCTATAGGTGTATGCGGCTATGTTCCTCTCCCACTGGCGGATCCCTGACCACGATGCACGGACCTTCGGGCGGACCGTTGGACGATGTGGTTCTTGGCTTGTAAGCTGAGGTGCATGTGACAAGGTCCTTCACCTCGAGCCGAGCAGAGCGCGGATTATTCGCAGTTGATTGACTCGAGGCCGAGTCGGGTGGCTAACTTGAATAAGGTAGATGGAACCTTAGGGGCTAGTGGTATTGTGATTGATCTAAAGTAATAGAAACCTTAGAGGTTAGTTGGATCTGAGCGAGATAGAAGTAGAATCAAGTGATGTACTTCTCATTGTTGCATTATTGCATCGTTGCATATAGCATGGCATTATTACAATTGCGAGGCAAGGTATGGTTCTATTAATTGCATAGTCAAGATATCTATCTATCTGTTTATTAAACTAACCTGCAGTTGCCTCCTTTGAACCTGTCGGTCGAGCTTTTCCCTTGGGTGGCCGTACCCACTGGGAACCATCGAGTTGGTTCTCACCCCACGTTGATTTTGGGTGTTACAGGTTCGCACGTGAGCGACGTGGCGGCGCGAGGCAAGGGCGTAGCTCCATAGATAGCACCCTACCCTCGGAGACCAGAGCTAGCAGTACCCCGTCGACGTAGCTTAGGGGTATAGAAAATGAAAGGAACAAAATGTATTAAACTTGTAATATCTATGATGTAATAACTTAATTGCATTGGAAGTTGAATGTAATGTAAAGTGTGATGTAAATAAATGAATCTAATGGGAATGCTTGTAATAACATAGGATGTGTTATGTTGTGATACTTTCCTTACGCAATCATGTTCCTAGCTGGAACTTCTTGTACTTGTATTGATTGCGACACCTAAGACGTACAGGAAAAATTCTGTCCGTTCGGCGGTCTGTCGGCGGCGCCGCGACCTCGGCCAAATAGGCGGGCGGTCGCGGCTCGTGACAGATAAGGTGGTATCAGAGCATAAAGTAGAGAATGAAAAATGATTTAGGCGGACCTAGGAGACCCTGGGATAGTAAAACCATAGGAGAATAACGCTCGTGAGAGACGAGGACTTGTGACTTGTGGCGAAAGGTTAATGATTGGGTTATATGGTAATCCTCTAAGATGGATATTAGAGGTAGATCTAAGGTACGGTGTATTCTCAACCAAGTGTGTTCATGTTGGGCTACGACAACATGAAACCGAGTGATGAGAATAGACGCTCTTGCATAACTTTCACCCGATTTGCGTCAATGTTATGTTGTTTCGTACTTGACCCAGATGGTTGAGGATTAATCGAGTTGCCCTGTTTCAGGAAGCGATGGCACCGCGTAGGCGACCTTCGTCTGGATTGAAGCGGGGTAGGACAGGCGATGTCCCTGAGCAACCCGAGGCGAGCGGAGACCCGGTACTCCGTGAGCAGATGAATACACTCATGGGCGTAGTGCTGGGACAGGAGGAGCAGATCAAGGAGCTCCATGAGTTGTTGGCACGACAGACTGCAGCGGCTACGCCGGTAGCAGCACGCCGTGTACCGACAGGAGTGGCGATGGAATCAGGGGTAGTGGCCTCTGATTCTGTAGAAATGGAGGCGGAGAAAGACCGGGCTTTGACGACCATTATGACCTTCAAGAGGTTTAATCCGCCTGTCTTTGATGGAGAGGATGTCGACCCATGGATCGTGGAGATGTGGATTGACTCTGTGGAAATGCTCTTCGGGGAGCTGTACACCTTGGAGCGGGACAAGGTGCCCCTAGCCGTGCATTGCTTGAAGTAGTCGGCAAAGGTGTGGTGGAAAGGCGTTCGACGGAATCGATCGCCTAGTCTCCCTCCTATGGCATGGGATGAGTTTCGGGGATTGGTGTTTTCGACTTACTTCCCCGACACTGAAAAGAGAAAGCTCCAGGACATGTTCAGGAAGCTGCGGCAAGGAGACCGTTCTGTGAGAGAATATGAACAGGAGTTCTCTCGTATTGTGAATTGTGTCCCGGATGTGGTACGGGATGATGAGGATATGGCCGATTGATTCCTGCGTGGACTTCGACCAGAGATTTACGAGAGGGTGGAAATCTTCAAGCTCACAATCTTCGCAGAGGTGTTGGATCGAGCGTTATTGGCAGAGCACGGCGAGGCTTTCGTGCGTGAGGAGCACGAGTCTTCTGGGCGTTTCAGTGTGCGTAGGCGCGAAAACGAAACCCGAAAGGTTATATTGGACTATGAGCTAAATCCACCATTAGCGTGGATGAAAAGATGATGAAAACATGCTTGAAAACATATTTGGAGAGTCTCGGTTCGATTTGAAGAGAATCGGAGGTCGAACGAACGAAAACGGACGAAATGCTGAAATTTGGCTAAGTCTGGAGTTTTGATCTACGAGGACGGGTCCCTCAGCCAAGGACCGGTCTCTCAAGGACCGGTCCCTCATCCAAGGACCGGTTCCCGTAGCCCGAAAATGCCCAATTTGGGCTGTTGAGAGAGAAGCATTGTTGAGGGTCTTAAGTGCAAAATGGCACTTATGAGAGTGTATAGAGAGGACCTTTCTCTCTTTCTCTCATTTCTTTCACTCCCCCACACCGTTTCATCTCTCTCTCTCTCTCTCTAGACGAAAGAGAAGAAGAAGAAGAAGAGAAGGAAAGGGAGGAAGAAGATGAAGGAAAAGAGGCCAAGAAGATGAAGCTTCATCTTCATCTCCTTCCTTGAGCCATTGGAGGAAGCTTAGAAAGGTAATCATCATGCTCTTTAATGGTAGATTCTTGTAGATGGGTTTTTAATCCCTAAAATTGGATTTAGAGGAACCCTAGCATGCTATCTAGATGGATTGTGCCCAAATCACGAATCGATTTGGTGGATTTGGTTGTAGTAGTATCTAGGGCATCCAAAATGGGGTTTTGACAAATATGAGGGTTTGATCTCATTTGACCCTCTATAACCTAATTGCTAGGTAAACGAACGCGTTGGAGAAGTCGATTCAGCAATCCGTCGAGCCGTTACAAAGATATTGAAGAAACAAGCGATTTAGCTTCGTTTCCGCCTGGAGGGCCGATGCGACGTCGTAAAATCGTGGAAAAGGATTTGGAGCACTGTGGCGCATAACCAAAGACTTATAATTTTCGAAGTTGCGAAGTGGAGCACGGTTGAGGCGCAGTTGCAATATCGGGCCATGCCGGATACGGGTGCCGCGGGAGGCCGATTGCAAGTGTCGACAAGCAATCGGAAAGCAAGCTAAGGTGGGTTGCGTTTACCGAAGCGACTAGGTCACATTCATGTCAAAGTAAAGTGATATTTATAGTTGATGCATATGTGGATATTCATGCATAGCGAAATATATGCTAGATGCATTAGCATTTCGAAATCATGTTAGATAAGATGCATGTGCATGTTAATATGATAAGAAATCATGCTAGTGATATTTGCATGATAATCCATTGATAGTACATGCTAGTAAGTAAATGCATGTTAATACATATGGGTATAATGAGCATGCTAGATAAGATTCATGTACATGTAATACTCGATATGACAAATAGGCCGTCAAGTAGATCGAGTGGCATTAACCTAGTGTTATATATAACATAGGTCGAATATGAATCTAGGGTCGAGAACCTAGGATGAATATGAATGATGTGGAACCTAGCGTCGTGGACCCAGGCTAGATCGAGTGGCATTAACCTAGCATCGTGAACATAGGTTAAATAGGATGAACCTAGAACAAAATCTAGGTAGAGAGGCTTTAACCTATTTTAAAGAACATAGGTTATGTGATAAGGGCATTAAACCTAGAGTCAACTAGACCTAGGATGGAAAGTGCATTGGGCCTAGATTGGTCGATGTTATAGGGTTGAGACTACCCTCGAGGCTTGGAAATAGATCCCGGAATCTTAGGAATTGTGAACTCGATAGTTCTTGGACCGCGGGTGCATGTGGCATGTTCCTCTCCTACTGGAAGAACTTCGAGGATTATGATTGAGCAAGAATAGAGAGAGCTAGGGTGTATGCGGCATGTTCCTCTCCCTATCGGGGGTCTTAGCTATTGGTGTATGCGGCTATGTTCCTCTCCCACTAGCGGATCCCTGACCACGGTGCACGGACCTTCGGGCGGACCGTTGGGCGATGTGGTTCTTGGCTTGTAGGCTGAGGTGCATATGACAGGGTCCTTCACCTCGAGCCGGACAGAGCGCGGATTATTCGCAGCTGATTGACTCAATGATGAGTCGGGTGGCTAGCTTGAATAAGGTAGATGGAACCTTAGGTGCTAGTGGTAATGTGATGGATCTAAGGTAATAGAAACTTTAGAGGTTAGTTGGATCTGAGCGAGATAGAAGTAGAATCAAGTGATGTACTTCTTATTGTTGCATTATTGCATCGTTACATATAGCATGGCATTGTTACAATTGCGAGGCAAGGTATGGTTCTGTTAATTACATAGTCAAGATATCTATCTATCTGTTTATTAAATTAACCTGCAGTTGCCTCCTTTCAACCTGTCGGTCGAGCTTTTCCCTTAGGTGGTCGTACCCACTGGGAACCATGGAGTTGGTTCTCACCCCACGTTGATTTGGGGTGTTACAGGTTCGCATGTGAGCAGCGCGGCGGCGCGAGCCAAGGGCGTAGCTCCATAGATTACGCCCTACCCCCAGAGACCAGAGCTAGCAGTACCCCGTCGACGTAGCTTAGGGGTATAGAAAATGAAAGGAACAAAATGTATTAAACTTGTAATATCTATGATGTAATAACTTAATTGCATTGGAAGTTGAATGTAATGTAAAGTGTGATGTAAATAAATGAATCTAATGGGAATGCTTGTAATAACATAGGATGTGTTATGTTGTGATACTTTCCATACGCAATCATGATTGATATCTGTTCCTGGCTAGAACTTCTTGTACTTGTATTGATTGCGACGCCTAGGACGTACATGGGAAACTCTGTCCGTTTGGTGGTCTGTCGGCGGCGCCGCGACCTCGGCCAAATAGGCGGGCGGTCGCGGCTCGTGACAGCCATCGTCCTGGAGCGATCCCGGTCGCCGTCGTGGCAGCCGCTGCCCTGTGAGCCCGTGCCGAACTCATGCGGGCTTGGGATGCTCCAACGCCACCACCGCTGCCTTCCGCCGTCGGGAAGTGTGAGTGCTGGCTTTCCCTGGCTGACCGCAACCGGATTCTGCTGGCGCCCCCGCTGCTAGAGCTCCCCACCGGCCGGAATGAGCCTGTGTTCTCTATAGGATTCTTGCGGCTAGAGTGTCATTGCCCGCTACCGTCACCGCATCCCGTTGCCAGTCCACGCACGCCCGGCCTCCCTCCGTCGCCTGCACCTACCTGCCACCGACGTGCCCGCTTCCCGGCCGCCGTCGGCCGTGCCCAAGCTTCCCATAGTCCGGTGAGTTCTATTTCACTATCTTGTGCACAGTTTCGAGTTCCAGTCGTCTTTTCGACACTCTGAGGACACCCTGATAATGTTGAAAGTAAGCACGATGATCCCTGCTTCGTGCTGAACATCGTGCTCACCTCCATTGGGGTCAACGACACCCTGGCTTGCGTGTTAGACATGATTTAGGCGCTGTGCGTGTAGTTTTACTGAAGTTCACATCGCTCGTGCGATCGCCACAGTGGCCGACAGTGCTCGGATGTAAGGAAGTGAATTCTCGAAATACGAGAGTTGAACTTCATTTGGAATCGACTGATTGTCGATTGGGTACGCTTCGGAAAGACCAAAGGCGTCAAAAACCCAAAAAGTGCATTGGCGAGGGCCTCGGAGAGCAAGATGTGGAAATCTACAACTTTGCAAATTTTGCTCTCGGGGACCGGTCCCTGGTGGGAGGGACCGATTCCTGTAAGCAGTGTGTGCGGCAGAAAACTCTGCGCACAGAAATTGCTCTCGAGGACCGGTTCCTGGCGGGATAGACCGGTCCCCGTACGCGTAGAAAGGGGGGCAGAGTCCTCTGCCCATGAGAGTTGCTCTCTGGGACTAGTCCCTCCAAGGACAGACCGGTCCCCGTAGCCCGAAAATGCCCAGGCTGGGCTGTGTCATGTTGGAAGAGTTGAGGGGCTTTTATGCATTTGTAGCATAAGTGAAGAGGTATAGAGGGGAAAAGAGCTCTCTTTTTCTCATTTCTCTCCCAACACTCAACCCTAACACCCTCTCTCTCTCTCTAAACTCTTTTCTCTCTCTAGAAGGTGAAGAATGAGGTGGATTTGGTGGAGGAGCAAGCTAAGAGAAGGATTAGCATCATCTTCTTCTTCCATTCCACCATTGGAGCTTGCTTTGGAGGTAAGCTCATGAGAGCTTTCATGGTAGATCCCTCTAGATAGATTTTTATCCTTTAGAAATGATTTTTGTTGGAACCGTAGCTTCTCTAATAGATGGATTATGTATGAATCTAGAGCTCCATTGAGGAATTCTTGCATTGATTAAACCTAAGGCTCCAAATTGGGGTTTTTGAAAATAGAGGGTTTTGATCTAAATTGATCATGTGTAAACCTAATTGATAGGTGTTTAAACGAGTGGGAAGCGACGGTTTCTCAATTCGTCGAACGGGTTCGAAGATATAGCCGAAACGAGTGTTCGTGGCTTCGTGTTGACCCGAGGAGTCGAAGCGGCAACTAAAGATCACGAAATCAAGTCCCTAACCTCGCTACGTCGCCTAAAGGTGGGGGTGTCATCCCGAAGCAACTGGGCTTCACCCTATGTCTAAGTATCTCTATGTTGATCATTCTCCATATGTAGTATTATGCATGATAGGGTGTCTAGTAGTTACTTTTACTATTCTTGCATGCTCCCTTGTAATGCGGCATAGTGACGGATCAAATGGCAACTAAGAGAAGGGAGGGTGAATTAGTTGACAACTAAAAACTCAAGTAGATTAAATTCAGATAAAAATTGCGCAACCAAATAAAAGAAGAAAATCAAACTCAGATGACACAGATGATTTATCCTGGTTCGGCCCTTCTGTCTACTCCAGTCCGGTCCTTCTTCTCCTCGAGGTACCAATTTCACTATTACTTGGCCTTTTGAACAGGGCAAGACCAAAGCTGCTTACAATCACACAAAACTTCTTTTACAACCTCTCAATGAAGCTCACAATTACAAATTAATGAACAATTAGGACTTAGAGAATTTTTCTGAAGTTGCATCCCAAACAACATCCAAGCCTCCCTTTAAATACACTAGCCATCATTTCAAAAATGGAACAAAAGCATAATAAAATCATAATTGACTTCAATTTGAATCTTCACCATATTTGCAAATGCATTTGAATTAATTCCAAAATAAATTTGAATTCATACCATATTTGCAAAACTAATTTGAAATTATACCAAATTTGTAAAATCCTTTTAAATTAATACTACAAATGAAAACTTTTTGAACTCATTCCACATTTGTAAAAGCTTTCGAATAATACCATACTTATAAAAATTATTTATATCATATTTCATATTTTTTAAATTCATACCATAATAAAATCAATTTCAAATTTATACCATACATAAAATCATTTTCACACCATATTAAAATAATGGCTAATTTGATGTTAAACTCAAATTAAACCCAAAAGGTTAACCGGCCAACTTGACTAGGTTGACTGGCTCAAATCTGATAAATTGTAAAGAAGTCCTCCAAAATATTGTTGTGGCTCTTGCATCCAATTTGGTATAATTTGATCTTGTCCGGGCCAATCTGAACAATTTAATTTAATTGTTACCTTTGATCATGATTCCGGCTCGGTTTGAGCCACTTTAAATTCAATTATAATATGAAATTGCTAAGTAACAAATTAAATCCAAAATTTGTTTGTTATCATCAAAATTTATTATTGGATAAAATCCAACAATCTCTCCTTTTTTGATGAAGACAAACAATTTGAAAAGGTAATAAAGAAATAAATAAACTCCCCCCTCAAAATAAGCACGATAAAAAAAAATCTTTCAATTGAGATAAACAAAACTTTTAAAATAATTTTGAGATAACCTTTTCTTCTCCCCCTTTTGTTATCATCAAAAAAATTAATTTAAAAAGACGAAGGAGGAAAAGAAAGAAAAAAATTTACACAAAAAACCTTATACCACAAAAAAAAAAAAATCGAAACGAAAGAAAAACCATAGTGATAAGAATATACCAAAAATACAAAGAAAATTAATTATTACCGATTGAGCCTTTTCCAATAATACGACTTTTGGAGTTAATTATTTCCAAGGGTTGTGCGCCCACCCTCTTCATATTCAAACGACGATAAATTTGTTGGGTTGCCCGTCATATGCCTTGAGCTCCCGCTATCCAAGTAACATTTGTCGCTTGACTTTGTTGAGTGCGGGCATACCTACAAAAATTTAAGTTATGAAAGGTACCCTGAATTTGGGTCCACTTGTGTTAGAACCTTTCACCACCCAAAGTTGTCTAAATTTAAACTTATTTTTAAATTGACATTGGGTTACATGATGCACTATTTTGTTATAATAGGTGCACAACACATTCTTGTTGCCATTTGTATATTTTGCAAATGGCTTAGAAATATTTTTTTCTTTGACTAGACCTGTGTTGATATCCAAGTCCGGTCTTGTCCAAATAGGATCTTTGATTACCCAACATCATGTTTAGAACTTTTGTACTACTAATAAATCTTTCTAAAGTGTTTCTTGAATCGTTCAAGTCCTTCTTTAGAGATTCATTTTCAGTTTTAAATAAACTAGTATCTTTATAATTTTCGCCATCACTTTTGATCTCAAGTTTCTTCTTTAATAAATTTAACTCAATTTTTAAACTTTCATTTTCAGATTTTAATAAATTTAAATTGGAGATTAAAGATGTTTTTTTTTTTTTCAAAGAAGTATATTTGGGACCAAATTTTTGGAGATCATCATAAAGATCATAAAAAGCCTCTAAAAGTTCATCGTAAGTTAAATCATTACCTCATCTTCTATGTTTGTCATGAAGCAACAATTCGAAGGTGCATCGTCATAGGTGAGACTTAAGTTAGAGACCTCCTTGGTTGATTCCTTCTTGTCGGAATCGCTATCATCTCTCCAAGTGGCGGAGAAGACTTTATTTTTCTTTTTATCCTTTCGGGGAGACTTACTTTGGTTTTGGCAATCGTAACTCATGTGCCCTGTTTTATTACAATTGTAGCATTTTACATTCTTTTTGAAAAAGTGTGATCTACCATTACCTTTGCCGGATCACTTAGCTCCGTGTTTTCTTTGTATGATCTTCTTTAATTTTCTAGTAAGATGTGAGATCTCGTCGTCAGTGGCATTGTCGGAGTCGCTTGCATCTCCTTCTTTAGAGTTGAGGGCTAAATTTTTCGTTCCGGTATGGATGATGGAAGTAGAAGGCTTCGTCTTCAATCATAACTCATAAGTATAAGGGACCCTATGGGTTCCTCCAATGAAAATTTGTCGAGGTCGCGCGCTTCTTGAATAGCCGCCAACTTTGGTTCCCAAGGTCCATTTTGAGAAAAACTTCTGAGTATTTTTCTAACAAGATATGCGTCAGAAAAAGCCTTTCCCAAAGCCTTTAGACTATTAATAATATTAGTAAATCTCGTATACATATCAGTAATGCTTTCATTTGGTTGCACACAAAACATTTCATAATCACGAGTAAGCATATTTATCTTAGACTTTTTTACTTGGTTTGTCACCTCGTGAACAACGGCTAATTTATCTCAAATTTCTTTTGCAGTTTCGCATGTAGAAATCCGGTTGAACTCGTTTGAGTCAAGAGCACAATGAAGAGCGTTCATCGCTTTAGAGTTCAAATTAAATTTACCTTTGTCCTCTGCCTTCCACGTGCTAGTTGCCGTGATAGGCTTGGTGTAGCCATTTTCTACAATGTCCCAAAGATCAAAATCTAGGGATTGTAGAAAAATTTGCATCCGCACCTTCCAATTGGTATAGTTACTCCCAGTGAAGAAAGGAGGACGGGCGATGGATTGACCCTCAATAGTAGCATAAAAAGTTGTCATCTCACGAGACAGTTAGTCTGCAACAGTGAGACCGGTGCTCTGATACCAAATGAATGATCAAATGACAACTAAGAGGGGGGGTGAATTAGTTGACAACTAAAAACTCAAGTAAAATTAAATCCAGATAAAAATTGCACAACCAAATAAAAGATTAAATCAAACTCAGATGACACAGATGATTTATCCTGGTTCGGCCATTCTGCCTATTCCAGTCCGGTCCTTCTTCTCCTCGAAGTGCCGATTTCACTATCACTTGGCCTTTTGAACAGGGCAAGACCAAAGCCGCTTACAATCACACAAAACTTCTTTTACAACCTCTCAATGAAGCTCACAATTACAAATAAATGAACAATTAGGACTTGAGAATTTTTCTGAAGTTGTATCCCAAACAACATCCAAGCCCCCCTTTAAATACATTAGCCATCATTTCAAAAATGAAACAAAAGCATAATAAAATCATAATTAATTTCAATTTGAATCTTCACCATATTTGCAAATGCATTTGAATTAATTCCAAAATAAATTTGAATTCATACCACATTTGCAAAACTCATTTGAAATATTACTATATTGAAAAGTTCATTTGAAATTATACCAAATTCGTAAAATTCTTTTAAATTAATACTACAAATGAAAACTTTTTGAATTCATTCCACATTTGTAAAAGCTTTTGAATAANAATTCATACCACATTTGCAAAACTCATTTGAAATGATGGCTAGTGTATTTCTTTTAAATTAATACTACAAATGAAAACTTTTTGAATTCATTCCACATTTGTAAAAGCTTTTGAATAATACCATTCTCATAAAAATTATTTATATCATATTTCATATTTTTTAAATTCATACCATAATAAAATCAATTTCAAATTTATACCATACATAAAATCACTTTCACACCATATTAAAATAATGGCTAATCTATAAACCTATATTAATCCTCGTATTTTCTAGCCACGTGTCGTGTCTAAGTTTAACTTTATTTTAGGCGTAACGAGTGGGACCCAGCTGTCAGGTTTCTTTCAAGACTTTTAATTAGCACTGCTTTGATCCTTTTGCTCTCCCCCGGCGCTTCGATCCTATTCCCCACCGCTTCGTCTCCTGCCACTTCGATACCATTTCCTGCCGCTTCGATACCATCTCTTACTTCTACCTATCTCCCGTTCTCTCTCTATTCTTCCTACGTCCTCTAGGTTTTCGTAGAAGAGGGTGATGAGCGCGGCAGCAGATCCATAGGCAGCGGCAGCGAAAGCGATCACCACGACGGCAGAGGCCACAACCATGGCCATGACGAAGAGACAAGAGACTATAGGAAGAAGGGGTGGAGCATGACGGGGCCCTATTGCCGTCCTTCGAGCAGAAACCAAAATCTCTTATCGCGAATCGAAACCCTTCCCTAATTCTCCTCCTCGCCCCAATTCTCACTCCTATAGATTGATAGAAAGGGTACCATTTCCCCACCCTCTTTAATCCAATCTTACATTCTTAATTTTGTTTAATTTGCGTGGCGATTCCATTTGTTAATTTCTAGAAAACCCTATCAAGGACAATTAGTTTATGGCTATGGATTTGTTGCATGGAAGGATCGAATGAACGAATGAAGAGAAGATCCAAAAGGCTCATATGGTAGTGGTATGAGAAGAAAAGGCGATAAAAAAAAGAAGAAAAAAGCTAAAGCAATGTATAGCAGCAGTTAGAAAAAATTAGGACTTTAGATGTAGAAGCCCAATTCCGTGTGTTTGCTGTAGATGACAGCCTAATTTGATAGGAAGGCCATTAAGAGGCTGCATAAACACTTTTTATGCCAAGGTCAAGCTTTTTTAAAAAATTACTTATTCAATTAAGTGATAAAATATCCAATTCTTATTTTTTGTTAATTTGCACATTTTTATGATCTTTTTTAGGTGTCAGTGTAGATTTCGGGAGCAAGGCACTGGAATTGCCAGAGTTGAGGGATGGTGCTAAGATTCATAACCAAGCTGCCCCACTCTCTGCTTCCCCTGATATCCAAGTATGTCACGCCCCGGGGTCTCTTTGTAGTTAAAAACACGGGGGGATTTTTTTTTTTGAAAAACCTGACCCCAAGGGTATGCTAGATCCGCCACAAATACAGGGAGTCCACTGTTCACACTGACAGAGTCTCCCCTGTATTTGCACAGCGTCGCACAAATTCAAGTACATAACCATAATACAACCACTATACTGAACATACTACATCCAACATCATATATCCATACACCATTCACCACAGGTTCACATTCATGATTTGAATATAAAATCACAACTATTAGTTATAACGTTTCCAACTCGAAAACTGGTTTTGAAATACTAAATAACGAAAATCATGAAAAATCTTTTGAAAGCTGTTTCCCACACAGAAACTCTTTTCTTTTAAAACGCACTACCACGAGGGTAGAAAACCATTTCCAATACTTCACATGAAAACCACGAGTGTTTTAATTAACTTCTCAAAGCCATGAGTATATATATCCAACTGAAATAAAATCATCTGAACCATGAACCATCTAAGATATAACACAGAAGTAAAGAGAGTAGTAACTAAACCAACAAACCGGGTCGGAAGCTCTATCTACTGCTACGAACATGTTTCACATCTCGTCTCAACCCTCACCGTCCGCAATAACTGAAAAATGGTGGGGGAGGTGAGAACATGTAAACATGTCTCCCCTCCCAGTGGGTACCGCAAGCCGACGAAGGCGAGAAGTACTCACCGGATCAGAAAGAGATAAACAAAGTCATGAGCAGATATACTAAATACAGTAGCAACGATAATACATGAACAGAATGTATAAGAACAACTAACGCTACTGTAAGGAAGAATTAAATACATACATGGATATCAACTATAGTAGCAAGACAACTGTAAAGAAAGAACTGTAAGTATGCATGCAACAACCGCTACTATAGTCATATGCGTCAACTAGACGATAAGTCCAAATATACCCAATCTAAAAGCTGCCCATCGGTCCGTAGACCTCAGGCCTGTGCCACAACTGCTCAACCTATACGTGACCCTCGTATAAAGCACCCGGGTTCGAAAGGTATATGACCCTCGCATAAAGCACCTAGGTCTGAAAGTATATAACCCT
This sequence comes from Ananas comosus, assembly GCF_001540865.1. Lineage (NCBI taxonomy): Eukaryota > Viridiplantae > Streptophyta > Magnoliopsida > Poales > Bromeliaceae > Ananas > Ananas comosus. The sequence continues at coordinate 6,682,987 of NC_033641.1, forward strand.
CGTATAAAGCACCCCAGTTCACGAGTTGGCACCTCCAACCACTTTTTCGAAAAAGAAGACCCTCTTGCGATGGCCAAACCGCTGGTGTTCGTGAAATGCGTACGAGCAGTGGCGATCGATGCTAATAAGCTCAATAGTCAACCGTCGGCAACTAGCCTGTAACACACTGGACCTTTGCAATTGGCAAGGTTCGAGTGTTGAGTTGAGTGCTGAACTTTTCCAGATATTCTGGAGGGTCGTGGACCTTGTTCCGACCTATGGTTCATATCCCGAGAAATATAGTATTTTATGTAGTGCTAAGCCCACCAAAGAGTTGGACTTAGGCAACCCTCGGATTGCATTCTTCACATGGTGAAACCGGTGACAGGTTGATGGCTGTACCGGTACATGTTGATGGCTGTACTGGTATATGTTGATGGTTGTACCGGTACACTTCATTTGTACCAGTACATAGGGACATTCTCAGCCAACTCGAGGCTCGGGTTTGCATTTTCGCAGGATTTGTACCGGTACAAATGCCCGTGTACCGGTACACTTTGCCAAACTGCGAGCAGTTTGAACTGCAGGGGTGTTTTTGCTATTGTAGCAACTCTATAATACCACCCACACCCCTTTGCTTGTCTCCTGAGCTGGGAAACACAGGGAGATCAAGGTAAGAGAGCTTCTCTCCTCCCCTCTTTGATTTTTGATCCCCTTTTGTGTGTTTTTGGTGGCTAAACTTCTCTTTTTGGCTTCTTGGTGCATTTTCACCATTGGAGGAATTTGGGAGCTTGGCTAGGAGCTCGGTAGAGGATGGATCTTGAACCCTAGTTGACTCCTAGCCTAGTTGGAAGCTTAAAAAGAGGTTTGTAACATGATTCTCTCATTAGATTCATGTTTTGCATGATTTTGGTTATGAAACCCTAGAAATGAGGATTTAGGATTTGATTTGGGGATTTTTGATCTAGGGCTTTTGGAGCTCAATTGATCGGTTTAGAACCTTCCTTTGTGTTAGATTGGAAGGGTTCTAGCTCTCATTTGGAGCTTTAGAGGGGTTTTTTACACTTAGGTGAGATTTTGCCCTTATCTTGAGTTTGTTAATGTTTGAGTCTTTGGTTGTTCGTTTCATTTGGGTGACCCTCTTTTTGGTGCTTCTAGGGTACTAGGAGGCTAGTGGGCACCTCCGTTTGGCGAAACGAAGGTTTCGATTTTGGTGGATTTGGCCTCACCAAAATGAGATAAACTTCTCATATTATGATTTTTATTTATCGTAAAGTGAAAATGCATGCATATTCATACTAAATAGAATATTTGAGAATTTTAGAATGCTTAAAATGCACATGTTATATACGATGCATATTTGACCTCTATATAGTAGAGAGTTTTCATGTTGGGCTAGGGGCCTATGATTAGCATTCTTACATTTGATTGAGATCATGTTGCATATGGTGCATATGGCATATAGATTACACTCTTTGACCTAGAACGCATGCTTGACATGGTTGGACATATCGTTATTAAGTGACATAGGCTAGAGTGTATACAAATAGTAAGCTAATGTCATAAAGCGGCATTTGGCTTGGACTAGATATGGACTTAGCAAGCTAATGTCATAAAGCGGCATTAGACTTGGACTAGATATGGACTTAGCAAGCTAATGTCATAAAGCGGCATTAGACTTGATGGATATGTGAATTGCATGTGCATGTTATTATTATGAGAATTATACTAAGTTGAAAGTTGCATTGGAAGGAATATGCATGTAGCAATATGAGAACACGCTAGAGAGCATGTGTATTAACCTATTATTGATAGAACAAGCTAATGTCATAAAGAGGCATAGAATGTGAAACGTGCTTAGAATATAGCAATATTTAAGTGCCATAAAGAGGCACTAAACATAATAAATGTTGAAACTTCACCTTGAGATTTGTACTTAGTAAAGCTAAGGTCTTTGACATAGAAATTATTGAATGGTTAAATCTTCACATTGAGACAAAGTACTAGACCTTTGGGTTGCTAGTGACTGTTACCATGTTGGAGACATGATGATTGGGTACTTGAGACGATGACCATACTTGCTTGCCATTTGTGCTCATTCACACATGCTTGTGAGGGTCGCTCCCCACAAGCCGGCACTCCGGAGTTAGCCTACGCGACTTATGTTCGCTCGTGCGGTATCGAGTAGCCTACGGTGCCTGGAGGGTCAGACTCATTCCTAGAGTGGGAATGCTGGAGCTACCACTGGCACTTAGGCGGCACAAGCCAGACCACAACTGTGTAGGTCCTAAATGAGATTGAACCAGAATATTAAACAACAATTTGATAATCACTACTAGACAGGTTATAGTAGTTGGATTCCTTGACATGCTATGGCATAGGATTGGACATTGAGTTACATAGTATACTTGACAGTATTGCTTATTGCATTATAGTATACTTGGTTGCCATGATAGTACATACTAGATATGTATTGAATTTTGGGACATATTGTATACTTGATAGTATTACTTGTTGCATCACAGCTTACTTGGTAGCCATGATAGAGCAAACTTGTTATGTATCGGCATATTGGATTCATGATAGAGTAAATGTACTCCATGTTGTCATTCTACATACTTGTGGCATAGTAGTGTGGCATTTTATCATTATGCTTTATTTACCGCTGTTAATTTCTATTAACCTTATCTGCTCTCTTTTGGGCCTAGTGGTGCAGTTGGTGCAGGTCAGTAATTGCCCACTGGGAACTATAAATTATAGTTCTCATGCCCCCTGTTTTATGTTTTCTTTTAAAGCCTTCCACTTCGGGAGGCACTCGGGATCGCGGGAAAGGTTTCGCCTCGAGCTAGCTATCGAGGGATTTGGCGATAGGTGGTCCACCTCTCTTTTGTTTTCTTTTGGAGAGATTGTGAGAGTTTTGTACCTTATTATAGAGATCGCCCTACTGTTGTATCTTGAGATTTATGATATATTAGTTTCTTTATGTTCTAGTGGTTTAGTCTCTTTTCTTTCCGTTTTATTTTCACTTGTTGATAGAACTTAGCTGTATACTTGCTCTGATATCGTTAGTCATTGTTTATTTTTATCTTTCATATCTCTTTGTTGTAGACGCCTTATATGTGCAGGCATATGGCGGGTCTGGACACGCACTCGGCAGGGCCTATGCCGGGTCCCGGGGCGTGACATAGCCAACAATCACTGCCCCTCAGGGCATACTGACCAATAGGTCATCGAACTGTAATAAACACAAGTACCGACCGCTCAGGTCAACTAGGATGGAACCACTCAACATCCTATCGAAGATATGCAAGTATAATCCAGATGTAACGAACTGACCGTCTAGGTCCTAACCAAGCATCGACAACTAGTCGGCAATCCAACCCCTCAGGTAAACTGACTCCGTAGGTTACCAAGTAATCCAACTGACCACATATATCACAACAATGGATGTGAAGTACGAGAACCGACCAACCAGGTCACATATGTGAAATACGAGAATCGACCAACTAGGTCACAGATGTCATATGCAGACAAATCTACTCTACTCCTAAACATGGAAACAACTGAGTAGATTATAACGGAAACAACATAGGCGCAAGGCTCAATAAATACTATGCAATAGTAACAATAGGAGAGCAAGGATAAGAAACCATCACCGAGAGTGCACCACTGTACCGACTTCAGATCGAAGTACCGACTTGTACGAATGTCGCACCTGTATCCTGACCGCGGAAGAAACTCACCCGGACCTAAGGAAGGTCCACCGGATTAGTGTCTAACCCACAACTAATAACCATAGTATCACAACACCACAAACAATCCCACGTGGATCGGTTTCTCGAAATCAATTACCGTAACTTGCCGGAAGTCCCGAAAATCGCAACAGGACTCCGCCGGGACCCACGGACTGTCCTGGAACTCACCGACTCAAACTACGAGTCACCTGCTGCCACAAAACACATCAAATTGGATGTCTTGGCAGCAACAATACTCACATCGAAACGATTATCGTCGAACAATCGTTCCGAGCCGGGCTCCTGGAAGTGTCAATTTCGACATCGGAACCCACCGTCACTCACCCGCCATTTTCGAACCCTCGAAATGACGCGAGTGACCAACCAACAAGGCTCGGCGACTAAACAATCCACCACGAAGCACCGTCGGAAGAATTCCAAACCAAACACACATTCTGTCCGTGGATTTTGCCGAAAAACGCACCGAAAATTAATTTTCGATCTTCGCGAGGGCCTGGGGCCTTGGACAATTAGTCCAGAGGTTACCCATAGCTCGCACATGCTGCCAACAGCAGCAACAATAACCTTAATTGCATAAAAGCCCTCCCGATTCCATGAATCGCATTATTTCATGCGATTTTCGGGGTTTTATGGCCCGACAACGCAAACTGAAGATCATTTAGTCAAGCCGAGACACCCGTTGATAGGTCTCAGCGTGCCGGAGGCCACGCTCACCTTTCGGAGCACTGCCAACCACTGTGGAAGGCGCACGAGCGACGCAAACATTAGCAAAACAGCGCGCACAGCGTCTAAATCGTGTCTATCACGCAAACCGGGGCATCGTTGACCCCAACGGAGGTGAACACGATGCTCAGCACGAACCAGCGATGATCATGCTCACTTTCACAGTCATCGGGGTGCCCTCGGATCACCAAAAAGGTGACCGAATCACTGAACAGTGCGCAGGAACCTAAAATATTGCTTACCGGACCGGTGGAGACCGAGGGTGGTCGCCGGCGGCCGGACGGCGGGTGTTCCGGTCGGGGATGGGTGCGGCCGATCGGAGGGGTCTGGCGCAGATGCTGGCCGGCGGTAGCCGGTGGTACGGAGGAGGAGATCGAACCTGCAAGCTGCTCTCGGGTTCATGGGTTCCCGGCGGCAAGGCGGCGGCCGGAGGAGCTCGGGGTGACAGCATGTCACGCCCGGGGACCGGCGGAGGCCCTCCTGGTAGCACGCCGAGACCCACCATATATCTACACATATAAGGCGTCTACAATAACAGCGAAAATAAAGCAAGAAATATAACAGATAGGAATGAATAACAACTAATGATATCAGAGCAAATATGATTCTATCTTCTATAACAAGAGTAAAAGAACATAACTAAATAATAAAAGTAAAACATAAAGTGATATAATATCCAACTCCGCAATACACAAAATGGGGTGGTCTCTACAAAGGTACAACTCTCAACCTCTCACAAAAAAAAAACCACGAGAGATAGACCACCTATCAAACGATCCCTCGGCAACGAACGCTAGCCCGAGGCGATACTCTTCCCGCGGTGCCTAGCCTCACCCGGCGTGGAAGGCTCTGAAAAATATCGAGAAAAAGAGGGCGTGAGAACTATAATTTATAGTTCCCAGTGGGCAATTACTGACCTCAGCTCAATGCACCGCTAGGCCCTAAAAGAAAAGGGTAAGTCCAAAAGGCAACAATAATAATAAATAGATTGCATTTAGTAAAAGCATAAATAAAGTGCTAAACTACTATGTCTCAAGTAAACATGATGTCAATGTGATGTACATCTACTTTATCATAAGGAAAATATGTCCAATGGCAACAAGTAAATATCATGATCCATTCATCAATACATGATGCGTATGCTTTATCATGGCAACCAAGTATACTATGATGCAACAAGTAGACTATCAAGTATACTACATGTCTCAACACTATGCTATAAGCATGTCAAAGTACATCCAACTACTATACCTATCTAGTAGTGATTATCAATCCCCGGTTCAATGTCATTGTTTAATCATATTTTGGGACCTACATATTTGTAGTCCAGCTTGTGCCGCCTAAGTGTCGGTGGTAGTTCCAGCATTCCCACTCTAGGAATGAGTCTATCCCTCCCGACCCCGTAGGTTTCTCGATACCGCACATGCGAGTATAAGTCGCGTAGGCTAACTCCGGAGTGCCAGCTTGTAGGGAGCGACCCTCACAAGCATGTGCGAATGAGCACAAATGGCAAGCAAGCATAGTCAATGTCTCAGGTACTCAATCCTCATGTCTCTAACATGGTCAAGCCACTAGTATCCCGAAGATCTAGTTCAATGTTTCAAATTGAAGTTCCAACATACGCTAAGTTTAGTGCCTCTTTATGACACTTAAACATTGTTATATTCCAAACATATTTCACATTCTATGCCTCTTTATGGCACTAATTCGAGGTTCACTCATGACCTGAGCTCAATGCCGCTTTATGGCATTAGCTCCATGATTCACATAATATTCTAGTCCGGTGCCTCTTTATGGCATTTTAGCTATCTTTCATGTCTTAATTAAACATAGGTTTAAATGCACGAATCAAAGCTCATTTTCACTCTAAGGAACATGGTCCAATATAAGAATGCTAAACTCAAACATAAGCTTCACATGCAACTCTCTACTACATAGAGGTCCAAAAATGCATTATATGTAATATAGGCATTTTAAGCATTCTTAAATTTATAATAAATACATTTAGCATGAATATGCATGATTTTTCAATTTACGGTACTCAAATTATCACAAATGAGAATTTCTCATTGTGTGGCTAGGTCAAACCCACCAAAATCGAACCCTTCGTTTCGCTGAACGGAGGTGCCCACTAGCCTCCTAGTACCCTAGAAGCATCAAAAACAGGGTTACCCAAACGAAACGAGCAACGAATTGCTCTAACATTAACCATCTCAAGCCAAGGTTGAGGAAAACTCACCCCAAGTGAAGAACCCTCTCTTAATCTCCAAATGGGAGTAAGAGTCCTTCCAAACCAACCTACGCAAAGGTTCTAAACCCATCAATTGGGTCCCAAAGCCCTCAAATCAAAAATCCTCAAAATAAATCCTAAATCCCAAAATCTAGGGTTTTTACCAACAAAAGCTTCAAAACTAGAATCTAGAGGAAGGAAATCATCAACTAACCTCTAGGATGCTCCAATCCAAGCTCAAAATCCTCTAGAGTTGAAGATTGGTCCACCACCAAGCTCTAAACGCAAGCTCCAAGCCTCCAAAGGGTGAGAAAGAGAGAAGGGTTGAAGCTTCAAGGCCTCCAAGCTGCATCTCCTTCTTCTCTTCTTCTTCTTCTCCTCCTCCTTCTTCTTCTTCTTTTTCTCTTTCTAGAGGTATGAGAGAGTGAGAAGTGAGGGAGAAAGAAAGGGGAAAGGCCCTCTTAAGCCTCTAATGTAACAAAATCTAGATAAGTCCATCAAGAAAGCAATTCTGCACACTGCCCCAGCCTGGGCAGTTTCGCACTGGGGGGGCCGGTCTCCCCGACCCCAGGGACCGGTCTCCCAGTCAAAACTCGAAAAACCAACGTACGGGAACCGGTCCCTCCAGCCCAGGGACCAGTCCCTCCGGACCTTCCCGCAAAAATCCAGATAAGTCCCTCAAGAAAGCAATTCTGCACACTGCCCCAGCATGGGCAGTTTCGCACTGGGGGGACCGATCTCCCCGACCCCAGGGACCGGTCTCCCAGTCAAAACCCGAAAAACCAACGTACGAGAACCGGTCCCTCCAGCCCGGGGACCGGTCCCTCCGGACCTTCCCGCAAAAAGGACCTACGGGAATCGGTCTCCCCACCCGGGGACCGGTTGCATTGCCATGGGGGACCGATCTCCCCAGCCAGGGACCGGTCCCCGAGAGTGAAAACTCTCAGGTCAGTCCAGAGCTCGGATTTTCGAACTTTTAGGTTGGAATACCATCTACAATCTTCCACTAAGTGTGGAAAAAGCTCGGAACCCAAGTCAAACACTTGGACCTCGCAAATTGCACAGGTCCAGTGTGTTACACAACGATCAGTTGCCGGAGGCTGAGGGGAAGGCGATGCGCCCCGCAGTGTGCGACGACAGCGCGCGGTGGCCGCGTTGGCTCAACCTCGACCCCCACCAATCCTGGGCGGTCGCAGGATGCACGAACGGCGGCCGACGGCGAGCTGGGACAACAGGGAGGTGCGCCGGAGATCGCCAGGGGCCGAAGGAAGTCTGGGCAGCCGATCTCGGGCTGTCCCAACCAGCGGTTCATGAGCTGGAGTCATCTCTACCTGGGCTGACCAAGGATGGTCGCAGCTTGCACCGGCGCGGTGACGGCGGCTCCGGTGGCGCGCGGTGACGGCGGGGGCCGGCAAGGGTGGTGCCGGAGTGTTCAAGGAGGACGATGCTCACGATCCTGAGCGACGGCGTCACGAGGAGAAAGTGATCTCTTGAACTTGGCCAGACACGATCCAGTTTGGCCGCGGCTTGCCAAGACGACGGCGGCGGCGCTCGGGGGGTGGCCGGGACCGGCTAAAGATGATGCCGGAGGTGAGTCACGGCCGAGGGGTGACAGATCCAACGGTTCGGAGGCTTCTCATGGTTCCACGGCCAAGAATGAGGCAATATGGAGGGGGAGAGAGAGAAGAGGGAAGTCGGGGACAGTTTTCCGGCCGCTGGAGCAGCCTGCCGGGGGCCGAGGCACACACACGGGTTGAGCAGGAAGAAGCTGAGGCAGCTAGGAGGACTAGGGTTAGCTGGGTGCGACTAGGGTTAAGATTCCATGGATGACATCCTAATTCCAATATATATATATGCATACGAACAATTACAGAGAAGTCCACCCCTATCTACTATTTTTAGCTGGGTCCCTGTCCATACATGTAATATACACCTAGGCCCTTCGACGTTCGAAATCCTGCGAAACGGCACAGAAAATATGGGACCTTTCGCAAATTTTCCGATTGTGCCAAATTGACCTCTCAGCGATCATTTCGCAATTCCCGAAGATCTGTCCGTCGAATTTTCGAACGGATCACGCTAGAGCGTTCAGCACGGCTGGGACATCGAATCTAGCATCTTGTTTCATCCGATATGGTCTCTGATTCATGACGGAACCACCCCTCTTTTTTCCACCACATAACCACCTATATTAATATATGTGAAATCAATCAAACCACCCATTTTTCTCGACAACCGAGCATCAGAACCCAATTCCGTCAGTGCCATTGGGTTCAGAATAGTTGAGCCGTTCGAAACGAGCTATTGGAGTCCTATGTTCAGAGTCCAATACGCACCAGAACCCTTCTCTACTCACTGGCTCATCCGAAAAGCCGAAGTTACTATTCACTTTAAGTCATCGGTTCTGGTCACGTAACTTCTCCATCTTATCTCATTTTCTCTTGAAACTTGACGAGTGCTTATGTAATTAAATTACACACAAAAATATTGTCAACAAAGAGCTTAGCTGCACTGTCAAAATCTCAGTCCTTACATGAATTGGGTTCAGAATAGTCGAGCCGTTCGAAACGAGCTATTGTAGTCCTATGTTCGGAGTCCAATACGCACCAGAACCCTTCTCTACTCACTGGCTCATCCGAAAAGCCGGAGTTACTATTCACTTTAAGTCATCGGTCCTGGTCGCATAACTTTTCCATATTAACTCATTTTCTCCTGAAACTTGACGAGTGCTTATGTAATTAAATTACACAGAAAAACATCGTCAACAGAGAGCTTAGCTGCACTGCCAAAATCTCAGTCCTTACAAGGTACGTTTTGAAAATATAATTTGACTTAAATCCCTTCTGAAATATAAATTTAAAATTTATTTGCGTTTATGATGAATTTAATTTAAGATAGGTTGCTTTTTTTTATGTGTACAGGAGATAGGATTTGGTAATTACTTATTAGTGTATGCCTGAAATAATTGGGTATGATCTCTAAATAGAATCAAGATATTATTTTTTTAATGCTTAATTTGAAACAACATTTATAATTATTTTAACTTTTTGTTTCCAAATATTTTTTGTTGCTAAATTATTGATGAAAAATTTACAGTGTTGTTAATCCAGGGATCATTTTCTTTGAAAGATATACCAATGAATGGGCCTTCCAAGATCAATTGGTGAGGAGTTTTCAGTGAGAGAATTAATTTCAGAAAAGCCCCAAGCATACTTCTATTTCTTTTCTTCTTTGCATATCTTATTTTTAATGTTTACATTATGTTTCAGTTTTGGTAGTATTTTTTATCTAATTTTGAAGTAATATATGTATGTTTTGATTGTGAAGAGTATAAGAAGTAATGCATTTGAGCAGTTGCCCTTTCAAATAATGATAATATTGTTAAATGATTAGTTCAAATATAAAGAGAAATAGTGCTTCTTTGTGAAACACCTTTTTTTTACAAAATTAAATCATCTTGACATAGTTTAGTGATTTATGCATCGACTAAAGGGAGTACAAGAATTATTTTATGTATTTGAGAGATTGTCTTTGGGAAAGCAAAATACTGTGTGGTGATTAGTTTAGGGACAAGAATAAAAACTTCTTCTTTCGGAAGCACCATATAAATAAAGGTAAACTTCTAATATAGAGGTGTAGCTTATCTTATTAGAAACCTATGCTATACTAGTATAGAACCCGCGCTTCGCTGCGGTTAACATTTATATACTCTGAATAATTTAAAATTTTTTTAAAATTTCACCACGACCCCTGCAAAAGTCATTTTTTTAAAATTTTTTTAATTTGTTTTTTTAGGGTATATGAGATGTTCACAGTAATCACTCTAAGATTCCTCAACAGCGAGATGAGGTTGAGGCGAACGACCCCCGCTGATGCTCAAATGCCTCGATGTATTATGTTTTTAATTTTTTTAATTTATTTGTTTTAATTATAGGGAATGGGTTTAGGGACGATCGGAGGGGGGTTAGAGTTTGGGGAGTGAGCGGGCTTGCAGGATCGCGATCGGCGGCTAGGGCTCCGGCGATCCACGGGGGCGGCGTCGTCGGCGGCCTCAGGGGTGGCGTCGTCTGCGACCGCGGGGGCGGGATCGGGAAGAGGGGGCCATGGCCGTCACGGGGATCTCCGCCGGTGGCAAAGGAGAGACGAAGGGGCCGAGGGAGAGGGCGCCCCAGGCGAGGAGGGAAGCGGGGGCGGAGTGGGAGTAGCGGAGGAGCTAGGCGGAGAGGAGGTTATTGCCTCTCCCCCCCTTCCTCTCCTCCTTCTCCTCCTCCGCCGCCGCCGCCTCCGCCCTCTTCGTCGAGCCCAAGCTCCGGCCCCTTCCCCTCTCCCCCCTTCCCGCCTCGCCCAGCCTCGCCTACCTCATCTCCGGCTTTTCCGGCGACGGCGGTGCGCTCCTCTACCACCCCCGCAACCGCTACGTCGTCCACCTCGACCTCGACTCCCCCGCCGCCAAGCGCGACGAGCTCCGCGACCGCCTCGCGCGCCACCCTGTCCTCGCCGCCGGCCGCAACGTCAAGATGATCTTCAAGGCCAACCTCGTCACCTACCGCGGCCCCACCATGGTCGCCAACACCCTCCACGCCGCAATCGTGTTGCTCCGCGACACCCCCGATTGGGACTGGTTCATCAATCTCAGCGTCATTTTAGGCTAAGATAGAGAGGAGAGAGGGGAGGGAGAGAGAGAGAGAAAGATGGGGGGCCTGAGAGAAAAGAGAGGGGCCCACCTTAAGAGAGAGAGAGAGAGAGAGAGAGAGATGAGGGAGGGGTTATCTGTAGAAGGCAAAGAGAGTGCTAGTTGGCAATATCTTGGTCCAAGTCCAACCTTGGGAAGGAGCCAGGAATATTCAAGAATATCTTGGAAACAGAAAAAAAAATTTTGGGAAGGAACAAGGAGCTGTCTTGGTCCAAGCTGATCTGCCATTAGAAAGGAGCAAAGAAGCTAAAAGAAGAAATTCCAGAAAAGACAAATGTGACGTGGAGGCATAAAATTTTGCCACGTCACCTATCACAACCATCAAATTATGTATTTGTATGGATACTTATGTTTCACACCGTTGAATGATTGACATGCTGATTAGCCTTTTGACAAATGCTTAGATATATTTGATCCCTTATTTATGTAGGTTGTATTAGATCATATGTTTCCATTCATGCAACTGATTATGTTTTGATATGCACTCATATCTACTCTTTCCTCAAATGGACAAATATCTGATGCTAATCATATATGATGAAATGAAACAAGTAAATTCAATATTGATCCCTAAGCTATCATAAGCTATCTATAATTATTTATGTAACATATATAGTGCATTGTACCTTCTAAATTTTTATACTCTTTTTTAAAAAAATATATAGCGCAACTTGGTAGGCAATGAAAGTTTTATTTGTTAGAGTATTCCAAAATGTATAGTACAATTTAGCCCCCAAACTTTAATGCCATTTTTTCTTCAAAAATTCGTTTGTTAAGATATTAATATAAAAAAAAGAACATACCCAAGGTGAAGTCGAGCCAGATTAGTTTTTTTATCGCATTCTCTTTGAATTCTTCTTTTCTTTACTCCCTAATTTGCGAAAAATTTCAATTTAGGTGCATGTAGGGTTTTTATAGTATTCTAATTTGATTTGGAAGTACTGGATGTGAGTATTTAAATATTCGATTGTGATACTTCTATATATTCTGTTATTGATGCTAAACCATATTTGTTGCAATTCGGCCTCCTAAATGGAACACTTACTCTGAAGTTGAACTATAACGTATCGAAACCCCGATAGCGATTATCGAACTTTAGCCAAAATGAATTAAAGTGCCGAGAGAAATGGATCGACAAGTTCCCTTTAGCATTCCAGCAAGGTTGGAAGGGCTAAAAATGAGTTTAGGAGGTGTTAGAAAGGTTTTAGTATCGATCGGCGCGAAATAGAATCGAAACGATGCAAAACTGCAGTTCTGGGCAAAGTGTACCGATACAACCATCAAGGTGTACCGGTACAACATTGCAGACCGAGAGGAGGAGCTCTCGAGTTTGAGAAAAATTGGAAGCGTACCGGTACATTTTGAAAATGTACCGGTACAAATGCTACGAAACTGAGAATCTTGCTCTCGGGTTGCCTCTGCGCAGAAAATGTACCGATACAAAAATCCGTGTACCGGTACACTTTGGTCTGGCAGCAACATTGAAGACTGTTACAAAATAGAAGAAATGGAGGGCTTTGTTGTAATTATTACAACATGTTAATACCCCAAACACCCCTCCCTCTCTCTTTTCACAGCCAAACCCCTCCCTCTCTCATTCCTCTCTTTCTCTCTCTAGAACTCTTGCTCTAGGGCAAGGAGAAGGTGGAGAAAAGCTTGGAGAGGTGGATTTTGAAGGTTTTGGTAGTTCTAAAAGCTCTCCTACAAGAAGGAGCTTAGTAGAGCTTAGACAAAGGTGAGTTCTCTTGCAAATAGAACTCTAGGGTTTGGTTTTAAACCTTAAAGTTTGGAGTTTCGATCCTCTAATGAGCTTAGAAACCCTCTAGAGCCTAGAACATCATGAAAACCATGGTTTTCTTGAGGTGCTCTCATGGTGAACACTTAGGGTTTAAAGTAGATGCCCTAGGAATGGTTCAAATGGCTTAGTGATGGCATTAGAATGCTTCCTAGTTGATTCTAAGCTATCATTTGCTTAGGAATGAGATCAATCTAGAAGAAAATCCTATATGGCATTGTTAAGGCATGGATTTTGGGGCTTTTGCCCTAGGTCGTTTTCAAGGTAAATTGATCTCTTGGAAACCTAATTGGGGATCAAACGAACATGTTGGTGCACTTGGTTCGGTGATCCGACGAGCCTAAGTAGTGATATTGGGTAAAAAGCCTAATTTGGCTTTGTTATGCCTCAAGTGAGAGAATAGGACTTCAAAAATTTCAAGAAATTCACCGTAGCATCCTTTCAACCATCTAAGGTGGGTGGTGCTTTCCAAAGACGTTGAATCTCCTTTTATGTCTAAAGTGTCATTTTTTAGCATAAGTTGTATATTTAGCATTTTGCATGATAGGGTTAATTGAAAGCTTATAATTGCATGTTGTGAGTACAAATGCATGAGAAATGATTGTTGGAACTTGTATAACCCTATGTATGCATGAGTACAAGAACCTAGAAAGGGAATAGAACAAAATGACATTATGACATATTGATTGTGTGATATTTCTAAATGCAATGGATACTAGAAATAGACTCGTAGTAGAGTAGCATTAGTGGATGCATTGAACACTTAGAGGACAAGTGTGACATAAGTAAACAAGAACAAAGAACAATGTAGTGTATATGACACTAGTAAAGGTTAGAGAATGCAAGTAAAAAGAGATAGTGACATTGTGACATGAAAACCTTAAAGTTAAGGGTCACGTGAGCATTGGAATCCTTAAAGATAAGGATTGATCGTACTTGCCTATGGTCTTGGCTTGAGGGAGGTCGCTCCCCCTCGGGCGATGAGCTCCAGAGTTGTCATCACTGGGATGTGGAACCCCCAAAGGACGGTCCTAGCGGGAGGAGGCTTAGGGCCCGCGATTATAGACTTGGGTTGGTGAGTTATGAAATCCGGCGGGATGAGGCTTTGGGCCCGACGGGTTAGCCACAAGATTGAATAGAGTAAAGCAAACTTGCATTCATCATGAGCATTTCATTGAGCATATGATTGACTATATATATCGTTCAGGCATATTAGCTGCATTTGTTAGTTGGTTACTATCTATTCTTTCTTCTATTATGCCTGATTTAGACCTAGTAGGAAAGTCGGCGTGGTTGGTTGCCGAAACCACTGGAAACTTGGTTGTAGTTCTCACCCCACTATTTTCCACAGAGCTGGGACGAGCGAGCCGGCAGACGACCGCAGTAAGGGCATCGCGCCCTAGATGGAGACCACCCGAGATGGTTTCATATTTTGTAGTTGCATTCCCTTTACTATCATCTTTTGTACTTTGATGATTTTTAGTATTATGAACATGTTAAATGAATGATGTAAAAGAGTAGATATTTAATGAAAATGGTCATATTTTGGAGAACTTGAGATGTAAAAAGAAATGATGCAAAGGATGTAAAGAATCTAAATATTTTAAAGATAAATGATGCAAAGGATGTAAAGAATCTAAATATTTTAAAGATGTATGCGTGTATATGATTTAAAGTTAATCATAGTACTTGTATGGAGAGTAGATAGTACTTTCACTTTGGCTACTGCTTGCCCTCGTGCAAGCCATTATGTATGCTTCCGTAGGTGCAAAATTTTACTCTATTGATACTTGTTATTGAGCCTTTGGCGGACGGGGGAGGCTATGTCCGTTCGGCGTCTGTTCGACGGGTCCGAACCGGACAAATTGGATCGGGTTCGGGGCGTGACATGAACCTTAACTTTTGACCATATTTGTTTCATTGATGGTTGATCGTGAAGCTATAACTCTACCCTTGATGACGAGATGTTTGCGGATTCCAAAGTTTTGTTCGTGGGGAAAATGTAATGTCGTTACTCTTTTTTCCTAATTGATCACTTGCTATCGTTGACCGGGAGTATCGAGGTACCTATAAGATTAGAAACCTAATAAAAATTGAGTATGATTCACTTTCTACCTTCTATTAATTTGATTGTATTTAGTGTATCATATTATTTCTTACTGCATATCTTTACGGGTTTGCTTGATAAGTGGGATTTTGATAGAGTGCTTGAAACACATGTTACATAGATTGTATTCTTATACTTTATTCATCAGCTCATCTGATCAATATAGTGCATTTTTCTTCTGTATCTAAACTCTGTTGTTTTTTGAACAATTTGATCACTAGCAACTCTCTTTCTCTTAGCGAACCATTCTTTCTCATAATTGTTTATTCTGATTCTCTTTCTAAGCTATATTTTCAAACAATTGTAGCCAGTTAGTTTCTCTCTCTCTTTCAGGGTTCTCTCAGTATCACGGCCTTCGACCTATTGTAGAATTCATGACATCTAACGTCTTCACGTAGATATATGGCTTTGTTTTGTATATGTAGTTTAAAATATATAGTGCTAATTTATTAAACTTACTAAACTCAAGTTCACTATATAGGGGATAGAGCTATGTATTTGACTGGTTGTAGATCAGTTGATTACAAATTGGCTTTTAGTTCTTCGTTCAAAATTAAGTATATAATGTAGCTGTGTACATTTAATTGTGTTAGTTCTTTATCTATATATGAATAAATTATATGAAAAAATTTATACAACCTCTAGATTTTACAATCTATATCTTATTTTTCTATCAAGAGGACTTATTGAGAATGAGACAATTATGTATCAGAAAAGAAGATAATTATAGTGAAAATAAGGAAAGAAAAACAAACAAAGAAGAATATGGTAATTGTAACATATTGAAACCCCGAAACGATAGTCGAACTTTGACCAAATTAGTTAAAGTGTCGAGAGAAAGCG
The DNA here is from genome assembly GCF_001540865.1 of Ananas comosus. Taxonomy (NCBI): domain Eukaryota; kingdom Viridiplantae; phylum Streptophyta; class Magnoliopsida; order Poales; family Bromeliaceae; genus Ananas; species Ananas comosus. The sequence continues at coordinate 6,699,112 of NC_033641.1, forward strand.
ATGGACAAGTTCCATTTAGCATTTCAATAATGATGGAAGGGCTAAAAATGAATTTAGAAAGGCTTAGAAAGGTTTTAGCATCGACCGGCGCGAAATAGAGTCGAAACGGAGCTAAAACAGCATTTCTGGGCAAAGTGTACCGGTACAACCATTGGGCTGTACCGGTACAACCATCAAGCCAAGAGAGGGTCAGCTCTCGGGTTCGAGTGTTCGTGGAAATGTACCGGTACACCCCTGGTTTGTACCGGTACACTTTAATAGAACCCGAGGAGGCTGCTCTCGGGTTTGCCTTGCGCAGGATTTGTACCGGTACAAAATTCTCGTATACCGGTACACTTTGGTCTGGCAGCACCTATGAGGTTTGTTGCAAATAATGCTTTTTGGGGGGCTTTGTTGTAATTGTTACAACATGTTATAACCCTAACCCCTCTCCCCTTCACAGCCAAAGCTCCTAAACACCTCTCTCTTATTTTTCTCTCTTTCTTCCTCTAGAAAGCTTGGTCTAGGGCAAGGAGAAGGTGGAGAAGAAGCTTTGAGAGGAGATTTCGGTTGGTTTTGGAGGCTTTGGTGGCTCTCCAACAAGGTGGACTTGGGTGAGCTCGTGGCTAAGGTGAGTTTGTTGCACAAGTGAGTCTAGGGTTTGGTTTTAAACCTTGGGATTTAGAGTTTTGATCCTCTAATTAATCTAGAAACCCTCTAATGGCCATGACTCCATGGGAAACATGGTGTTCTTGAACCCCTCTCATGGTGGATCACTAGGGCTCAAAGTGGATGCCCTAGGGATGGTTTTAAAAGCTTAGAAACCTCATTAGAAAGCTTCCTAGTGGATTCTAAGCTATCTTTTGCTTAGCAATGAGATCAATCTAAGAGGAAACCCTAGAATGACATTGTTAGGGCTAAATTTGGGTCTTTTGCCCTAGATTTTTTTCGAGACAAATTGACCTCTTAGAAACCTAATTGGGGGTGTTCCCGACGCGGTGGGAAACTCCGTTTTACGAAACGAAAATGTTTAAGTATAGTTTATGTACAATGGGCCTAATTTGGCTCTATTTTGGGATTGTAGGTCGCGGAGCGGCGATCGGTTGAGCGGGGAAAGTATCGAGATCGTATTCTCACACCTCACAAGGTGGGGGGTGCATGCCGGAATCATCGAATTCCCTATTATGTCTATTTTCACCTTTTGAGCATACTATGTGTAGAATATCCATGCATGATAGGGTAGTTGATAATGATACATTGGTTGAACCTCAATACTTTGATTCTAACGTAGTTGAATCTAGTGATTGAAATGGAACCATTCGAGATATTTGCAAGGTAACCCTACATGTGTGAATGTGAGACTTGGACCGTGATCTTAGTAAATAAATGTGACATTGACAATAGAGACATAATTAGCATCATGAGATGAGCCGTTAAACATCGTTTAACTATAATGGCATTGTGATATGAATAGCTCGGAAAGTGGCATGAACAATTAGGTAGAAACCTATTGTGATAATAGCATTGTGATTGGCGGCTCAAGTCGAGGATCGGATCGATACTCACGATATGTCTTGGCTCGAGGGCGGTAGCTCCCCCTCAGGCGGTGCGCTCCGGTGTTGGTCACCACTGGGCGTGGTAAAGTCCCCCCAGAGGACGGTCCCAAGGGAGGTTCGAGTCCCCCGTTATTAAGGGATTTGGGTTGTGAGTTATTGGGGTTAACAAGGTTAACCGGTAAAATTAGGTAAAAGCCATGGTAAGGTAAGATAAAGATTAAGCATGCATGTATATTTACTGCTTTAATATCATTGATATATCCACTGACTTCTTTCCTGCAGGCATAGTATTAGTTGCATTAGTAATTGTTACTTTCCTTTCATTGAAATACTTATGCCTGGGTAGACCTAGTGGGTAAGTCGGCGAGGTCGGTTGCCGAACCCACTGGGAACTTCGTTTTAGTTCTCATTACCATTAACCCTATAGGTCCTAGTGCGAGCGGGGCGGCGGAGGACCGAGGCAAGGGTATAGCGCCATAGCTAGTAGCCACCGAGACTTCTTTATTTTTGTAGTCATTCCATTTTGGGTATACTTGTATCAACTTTTATTTTGTTGATTTAGAAAGTTGTAAAAGTTATAACAATCATAAAATTTTGGTGGATGACTAAATGTAAAGAATTATGAACGAAAGCAAGGAAATGAATAGCTTAGCTTATTTTTATTTAGTGCAAATAGCAATCAAGTATAATGTATCTTGTTCATGATAGATTAGAGCTTTCGCTTCCGTTGTTGCTTGCCCTCGCGCAAGCCCTGTATAATTGCTAATCTCATTGCTTGATTACCTTATTATACATGTTGTTAGAGCCTTGGGCGGACAGAGGAGGCTCTGTCTGTTCGGCGTCTGTTGACGTGACCCGAACCCGACCAAATTGGCGGGGATTGGGGCGTGACAGAAATTGAGGTTGCTTTGCACATGAACCTGAATAAAAGCTTTCAAAGAATTAGACAACAAGGGCTGCTTCGTGTTTACAACTAATTGTGATGAGATTAAGAATCATTCATGACGAGTTAAAAAAAAAAGTAAGAACAATGTAATCCAAAGTTTCAGCTGGTAACTTTTCACAATAAAAAATAAATTCATTGTGAGGCCAAATTCATGAGATTAAGAATCATTCATGAGACAACAATGATATGCAAAGGTTGTCGTTGCAGAGAGAAACAGATGCAATGGAAAGCAGTTAATAGAAACTAATAGCTTACAAATAGTTGAGTAAAAGCAGACCTTTAATTTGACTTTCTTAACTAAGACGAAAACATAATATAGAAGATAAGAAAATATAACTTCAAAAAAGAGAAACTTCTTAGGATGTTTCTCATCTTCTTGCAACGATTAACCATATTTATCAGGTTCTTCTTTAATTTGGATTTGATGCTTTATTTGTTTACTTAGATTTTTCTACCGTATAGTATATTTTAAATTACGTGAGATTCGACTCTTCCAATTTAAGGTAAATTTTTTTTAGAATTACTGTATTTTTTTAATATTTATTTTTATTATTTTGGTTACTATGTTATAAATTTTTATATTTATTTTTGTTTACAAATCATATTGTCTCCATTATATAATAATTTAATTGTAATGAGAATTTTAATGGATTTTATTTATATCATGGTTTAGAATTTTTTAAATGATTAATTATTATGCAGACTAATGCCATACTTAGCGAAATCTAATGGATATGTTGGAATTTATTTGCTAACTATATTTTCTGTTTGTTGCCATATGGTGTGTCCACATTGGCGGGTTTTAATTTAACCCGATCCACTTAGGATGTGGGTTAGGACTTATCCTAATAGGTTTAGGATAATAATAATAAATTATATGTTTCTTATCAGTTAAGAAACATATCTACTAGAGGATATCTATCATATCCTAGTTCTTATCCTAATCTCTTTGTGAGATTCAGGATATTTAGGGGTTCCGTTATTCTATATATACGCCCCCGTTTTCTCCCGTAGAAGAGACGATTGAATACGATCTAATTCGAGAATCCACAAAAATCTTCCTTCTTCTCTCTCCTCTTCCTCTCTGGGATTTCCACCTACGTTCCCGGGGTTTGGGATTTCCACCTACGTTCCCGGGGTTTTAGAGCGTGGACATAGGAGAGGACTCTGGTAGCCCTCTCCGATTGGCATCCGTGACGTAAGGCGATCCGTTCCGTGACGTAAGGCGTACGCGTGGAAGAAGACGAGAAACGTGAGAGATCCAGAAGCATCGAGACAAGGACGATCCAAGAAGGCTTGTAAAACAAGCAACCCGATCCGATTACGGTTCCCGGATACGTTGGCTATCCGGTTTGTAAGTTTCCGCTGCCTATTATATCCAACACTGTTGTTTCTGATTAAACCTACACGTCACTACTTATATAATAAGACATTTATATAAAGTTCTCGGAAATAGATGTGGTTCAATACCTATCGTGATGCTTCGGTGTTAAAAAATAGAATCTTCAAAAAAAAAAAAATATTTTTCATACTTTTCAATATATTTTAAAATTACTAAAACTTTTAAAGTAAATATGTTCTACTCGTTGCAAAATAACTTATAGAAATATAAGATCTAAAATTTAGGATTTAAATTTTAAAAGATTGTAATATATCTACCCGCCGCATCGCGCGGGTCACTACACTAGTTTGACATTAAACTCAAATCAAATCCAAAAGGTTACCCGGTCAACTTGACTAGGTTGACTGGCTCAAATCTGATAAATTGTAAAGAAGTCCTCCAAAATATTGTTGTGGCTCTTGCATCCAATTTGGTACAATTTGATCTTATTTGGACCAATTTGAACAATTTAATTGAATTGTTATCTTTGATCATGATTCCGGTTCGGTTTGAGCCACTTTAAATTCAACTACAACCTGAAATTGCTATGTAACAAATTAAATCCAAAATTTATTTGTTATCATCAAAATTTATTATTGGATAAAATCCAACACATAGTAGGCTTGGCATGTGATCTTAGGGTGCATGAGAATGAGCTTTGTGATATAGAACCCTATAGAGATAAGTTAAACGATAACTTGATCTTGCATTGATGGATATGATGATATATTACTAGAATAGTCGAGACATTGCATCATGACGAGTGGCATACGAACCAAGTAAACAACTTGATGAGTGGCATTAGAACTTAGTGTTAAGAGAACACTTGTGACATGATGACCCTAGTGACAGGATATCATCAGTGGACGAGGATTGGATCAAACTCACATTGTCTGTTCAGCACTTGTGGCGGTTGCTTCGCACAAGTAGTGTGCTTCGGAGTTTGGCATGTGAATCGATTAGGATAGCCTATGTGGGGTCCCAAGGGATAGTCTATATGGGGTCCTGCAGACGGTCCCTTGGGTGGTTCGAGTCCCCCGTTATAGAGGGATTTTGAGATGTGAGTCGAGGGCGCGCCTACGGGCCAGCCAGAGAATTGGGTAATAAACTCATGAGAATTATGTCAATTGAGCATATTGAAATTCTTCCGACGGAACGCATTGAGCATATTGAACCCTATAGGGTACGTTTTTCTGCGAAATCCGTCGACGGAACGCGTTTTCGGTTCGAAATTCTTCCGACGGTGCCTCGTGATAAATTGTTATGTCGCTGAGCCTTGTTTGCTGGTCTCCCGCGTCGTTTCGAGGGTCTGGAAACGACGGGTGAGCGACGGTAGATTCCTGTGTAGAATTGGACACTTCCGGGAACCCTGATCGGAACGATTATTCAACAATAATCCTTTCGATGTGAGGCGGTGTGTTTGCTGATTCGTATCGAGGGTTCGGAAATGACGGGTGAGCGACGGTAGGTGTCGAATAGGACACTTTCGGGAACCCGGATCGGAACGATTATCCGACGATAATTGTTTCGAAATGTGGTGGTGAAGTTGCTACTAAGGCACACGAATATATGTGTTTAGTGGTAGCGGGTGACTCGTAGCATGAGTGGGTGAGTTCTGGGATAGTTCGTGGGTCTCAATGGAGTCTCGGTGCGGTTTTGGGAAACCGATTCTCGTAGGTTTATTAGTGGGGTTTGTGAGTTAGTGATTCGTGTTGTAGGTTGGATGCTAACCCGATGGACCCTTCGTAGGTCCAGTTGTTACTTCCTTTGCAGTTGGAAGGACAGTACTGTATTTGTTCAGGTGGGTACTTCGACCCGAAGTCGGTACAGTGATGCACGCTCGATGACATTCCCTTCACTCTTTCCTTATTGTTTATCTTGCATTATATATATTGAGCCTAGCACCTATACCATATCTTGTTATTGCTCTACTTAGTTGGTTTGCATACTGTAACGGTTGAGCCCACTAGCAATAAAAACTCGTTAGGCCCAACCACCGGCCCAAAATGCTTAAGCCTAGTTATTGTTACTAGTGTCTAAGTTTCTTATAAACTCAATGACAACTCCTTTCCCATCCGATGTGTGACTATTGGGGTGTCACAGACAATCCCCGTTAAGGCCCTGACGTCCTCGTCAGTCCAATCACACATAGCCCAAGATCACCAGGCGATGTGAGACTCGTCTCGCTAGCCTGTCATCCAGACCCTAGCTCAGCCGAGACTCACCACACATTTCCGGCTGGTGAACCAACTCTGATACCAAATGTAACGACCCAGCCCACTAGCAACAATAACTCACTAGGCCCAACCACCGGCCCAAAATGCTTAAGCCCGGTTATTATTACTAGTGTCTAAGTATCTTATAAACCCAATGACAACCCTTTTTCCATCCGATGTGGGACTATTGGGGTGTCACAGAATACTCAGTATCATGTTTCAGAAGTAGAACGGTTTTTGCGATTGCTTGTGAGATCCGTGAGCTAGTTGGTCAGTTCTGGTATCTAGTATTGTGACCTATTCGCTCGATTCACTGCATCTATTATTGTGATTTATTTAGTCGGTTGAACCACTTGATGACCTATACGATCAGTATACCCTGAGAAGTTGCATTGTCGGCTAGTTGCCGATGTTTGGTTATGACCTAGTCGGTCAGTTCGTTGCATCTGGTATTCTAACCTACTTGGTCGATTCTTGTATCTCGTACTAGTGACCTATTCGGTCGACATATTGCATATGTTATTGTGATCTACTTAGTTGGTTGGACTACTTGGTGACCTAGGTGATTAGTACACCCTGAGGGGTTAGATTGTCGGCTAGTTGCCGATGTTTGGCTATTGAGCATACCATCATCGATTGCGACTGCTCGTACGCATTTCACGAACACCAGCGGTTTGATCCACCGCAAGAAGGTATTCTTTTCCGAAAAAAGTGGTTGGGAGTGCTAGCTCGTGAGCCCAAGAGGGGTTATATGCTTTTATACCCAAGAGTTTATGCTGGGGTCATGTACAGATTAGAGCAAGTGTGGCACGGGCCTGAGGTGTTGCGAACCAATATGGCTATTTTAGATTGGGTATTTGGACTTGTCGTCCAGTTGATGCATACATGCAGTAGCGGTAGTTGTTCATTATATCTCTTGTTTGTTTATCATCGTTGCTACTGTATTACACTTACCCATACCTTTATTATTCTTCTTGACTGGTGAGTACCCCTCGCCCTCGTTGACTTGTGGTACCCACTAAGAAGGAAGACATGTGTACATGTTCTCACCCCCCACCCTCATTACTNTCGAATCGCTCGTTTAGTAAACGAGCCGAATATAAGTTGAATTTTTCAGCTCATTTAATAAACAAGCCAAACACGAGCAAGGGTCAGCTCGCTCGTGTTCGGCTCGATAACAGCTCGATTATATTTATTTTATATTAATATAATATTATATATATTATATATTATATATATAATTATATTTGTATTATAAATATATATATAATACAGATTATTAATTTTAAATTTTTAGTCCAATTTTTTAAAAAAATTTAGCTTATTTATAAAAAAGGCCCATAAGCCCATTTATATATAGAAGTTTTTATTTTCATTCATGGCCCATAGATCTATAAATAAGTACCAATATTTTTATTTTTTTAAGTCCCAACCCTAATTAGTAATCCCATCTTTTTCACACTGCCCCACACACAGCCGCACACACAGGTGACACAGCCACACACATATGACACACATAACTCTCTCTCTTTTTTTCTCTCAGGCTCGCACAAGCACCGCACACGACCGTCTCCCTCTTTCTCTATCTTAGGCTCGAAGATCACGGCGAGGCACGCGCGGTTGGGGACGATCTCCATCTCAATCTCGCGAATCAACTTCAGGACCTCGGAGCGGTGCGCGTCCTCGGCGGTCGGGGGCCGAGGTCGAGCGCCAGCACTCGCGCCGTGCAAGGTCGACGAGGTCGCGTACGTCCTCGGCCACGGCGAACTTGGCGGTTGGGAGGATGTCGAGGAGCGAAGAATCACTGTCGAGGGTGTGCCCACGAGCTCGAGCTAACGAGCCGAACACGAGCCGTCTCGATTAAGTTTCGAGCTGATCACGAGCCAGAGTTTTCGAGCTCATCACAAGCTCGAGCCGAACACGATCCGACCTTGAAGATGACGAGCCGAGCTCAAGCTGGCTCCAGCTCGCTCGAGCTCAGCTCGTTTACAGCCCTACCCATTATAGGTGACGTCGCAGGTCCTAGTGGGACAGTTCGTGAGAAGCGTACTTAGCGGTTCGGTTGAGCTTACAGACCCGTCCATTAGTTTAAACTCTAAACTCAGTTTCTTTAAATAAACAACTTAGACTGCATTTATGGTTCAGTATTTTATGTGAATTGAATATTTGGGCTTTCGTGAATGTAATAAAAAATTTGTGATTTCTTGTGAAATAAAAATAGTTTTCTATCCCTTATAGTAGCGAGTTTTAAAAGAAAAAGGTTTCTATGTGGTAAAAAAATTTTAAAACGGTTTTCTTGATTTTCGTGATTTAGTGTTTTAAAACGAGTTTCCGGATATGAAACATTTTAAACTAATAGTTGTGGATTTATGAATAACTTTAGTTGTGGATGTGATTGTAAATGGTGTATGATTATGTGTATATGCATATGTGTGGTTGTATCCTGTATGATAAATCTTGTATCTTGTACTTGTGCTACGTCCTGCAAATACAAGGAAGATTCTATCCGTGTGAACAGTGGACTCTCTGTATTTGTAGCGGATCTGACAATACCCTAGGGGTCAGGATTTTCAAAAAAAAAAAATTTGGACACTGCCGCAATTGGATTTTAATCCAAAATAGGACCCCGGAGCGTGACATATTAAAATGTAGCATTATAAGTTCCATTCCAAATACAAACCAAATGACTTAAAATTATGCAGAGGTCGAAAACATTAAAAACGAACAACACAACACAACGTAACTCAACACAACACAACGCAACGCAACGCAGCGTATTGCGAAGAATCAATCAGAGTCGTCCGAAACTTCATTCGGGAAATCGAAGCCGTCCACCTCACCGTCGAGGTACTTACTCCTCGTCGTCCTCGTCGAAGTCCTCGCCATCGAACTCGTCATCTACGTCGTCGTCGTCGTCGAATGAACAGTAAATTAAAAAAAATAGATTGAATATATATAAAAAATAAATATATAAAAATTTATTTATTAGACTTAATCTAATATTTGAAACTTTACATATAAATGAGTTTTTTTTATAATTGAGCTCGTCTTTATATTTTTATTTTACTAAAAATTAAATAATAAAAATATATATTANAGAGAGAGAGAGAAACGCAGAGCCCCCGCACTTGTTTGATCGATCTACCACACCCTCGCACCTCCTTCATTAGCCCTCACCTGTCAAAACCGCCCTTTAGCTACCCAAGCGCGGTTAAGCGGCCACCACCGAACGCCCATCCCGCCGTTAGGTCGAGGGAAAACCGCTCGGGCAAGCAAAAGCCGAGCTTTACTCTAGCTCTAGCTTAGCGAGTAAATTATTTGCTCGGCTTGTGCTCGACTCTAGATTAGAGTCGAGCACAAGCCGAGCTATTGTCTAGCTCGCTAAACTAAAGCTCGAGTAAATCTGGGCTCGTACTTGACCGAGCGTTTGTAGCTCAACCTAACGGTAGGGATCACGATTCACTATTTGCTGTACTCGTTAAGAAACTAAAAAAAAAATTAAAATTTAAAAAATAAAAAAGCCCTATTTCGGTAGGGAAACCTACCCCCAAACCGTAACCGGGGATGGGCAAGTAAAATTTAGTTTATTTTCAGTTTAACCCTTAAGAACACGTCAAAGGCGGGGTGGCGTTTCTTTTTATTTGTTTTAGATTTATAACTGCTCTCCAGTTCATATCTTAAAACTTTTAATAACACTTGTGTTCGCTCTTAACGATTTCACACTTCCTCCAAAAATACATAAAATCGAAGAGGAATTATGGAGAGATAGAGGAGAGTGTAATGCCTCGGACTCGTTCTCGACCTTGACTCCTCTCTCTCTCCCCTGTCTCTGCTGATGCCCTAGCCTCCTTCGCTCCGCCGGAGATCCGCCTTCCCCGTCAGATCGCCTCACCAATCTCGCTTCTCCCGCCTTGCTGCAGCTCCTTTCCTCCTTAACTGGTAAAAACTACTACTTTTACTATTTCTCTCATACTTGTTAGCTATACTACTAACTGCTTGTTGTTAAGGTCGTTACAGAGAGAGAGAGAGATGGAGGGCTTCAGCGGCTTCTTCGTCGACGAGAAAGCGGTTCGCGTCGAGAACATCTTCCTCGAGTTCCTCAAGAGGTTCCTTCTTCTAGGGTTTCTTCGCCCCTCTCCTTCTAGGGTTTCTATTCGCTCTCACCGGTTTGATTCGCTTTCCTCTTCTATGAAAGGTTCAAGCTTGATCCGAATGCGACGGAGCCCCTCTACGAGGCCGAGATCGAGGCGATGCGGTCCAAGGAATCCACCACCATGTACGTGGACTTCTCCCACGTGATGCGGTTCAATGATGTTCTTCAGAAGGCCATCTCCGAAGAGTACCTCCGGTAAATTACTCTGCTAATTTGATTCCCCCTTTCGCAACTTCCGTTTCGGAATCGAGTAAAAGTTATCAGCTTGTTGTGCTGTTTCATTAGATTTGAGCCCTATTTGAGGAATGCGTGTAAGAGATTTGTGATGGAGCAGAAATCGGGACCGTCCATAATCCCCGACGATAGCCCTAACAAGGACATCAATGTCGCCTTCTACAATATTCCGCTGCTGAAGAGGTAAAGAAACCGCCCTAAATGTTTTGAATGGTTTTCAACAGATCGACTTTTCATATGTAATTTATTTGGGAATTTGGAGTATTTTAGATTAAGAGACCTCAAGACCTCGGAGATCGGGAAGTTGACGTCGGTGATGGGGGTTGTTACGCGAACTAGCGAAGTTCGTCCCGAGCTCCTTCAGGGGAACTTCAAGTGCCTCGAGTGTGGGAACGTTGCGAAGAATGTGGAGCAGCAGTTTAAGTATACGGAAGTAGGCGGCCAAAATTTTCCTTGACAATTTATTTATTTGTTTAATTATTTAATTTTGTCAGATCATTTCACATCGCCACAAAAGTTTAGCACTTGATATCGATAGTAATTTTATGATTCTCTGCAGCCTATCATCTGCACGAACGCGACATGTCAGAACCGAGCTAAGTGGGCTCTTCTCCGGCAAGAGAGCAAGTTCACAGATTGGCAGAGGATGCGGATGCAGGAGACTTCAAAGGAAATTCCTGCCGGGTCTCTTCCTCGGTCGTTGGATGTCATTCTGCGACATGAGATGGTTGAGAAGGCGAGGGCTGGGGACACGTAAGAATAACTGATTCCTATGTCTGTCGTGTAATTCGAGCTCCATTTCTGGCCTACTTGGCCTGATTAGAACTGCCGTAGAATGTGCTGTTTGAGCGCTTGTTCGGATAAGCACTACTTTTTGGTTAAAGTCTCTACCTTTCCAAACTAGAGCTGCTGGGGATACATAAGAATCACCGGATCCTAGTTTAGGGTTGTTCTATGTCACTAGCCTATTTCTGACCTGTTTGGCCTGATTGAGCTGCTGTAAAAGAGCTGCATGCTTACAAGTGTGTGCAAGTGTGCAGATAAACTCTAGACTTTTGTTTGTCGTATGCCTGGCTTTTGCCGCCTTCCCATTAGAAGAGTTGTTCCAGGAGCTACATCAAACCGGCGTGTAGTCACTTCTTCTAATGCCTCCAATTTCATTTTTTATGTAGGGTCATCTTCACAGGCATGGTGGTTGCTGTACCAGATGTGATGGCATTAACTTCTCCTGGAGAAAGGGCAGAGGTTCGGCGGGAAGCTTCTCAGCGTCGGAATGGAGGTAGCGGTCATGAAGGTGTAAGGGGTTTGAAATCTTTGGGAGTAAGAGATCTCTCGTATCGCATTGCTTTCATAGCAAACTCAGTGCAGGTTTGAAGAATTTGGACTAATTTGAGCTGCGATTTCAAATTGAAAAGTTTTCACGACATCACTCTTATTTACTGCTGTTTTTTCTTGAATTTCTGCATTTTTTATATCTAGGTGACAGATGGGAGGAGAGATGGCGACCTTAGGGACCGGAAATTGGATGGTGATGACACAGACAGACAAGAATTCACTGTATGTTTTGATTTTGATAACCATTTATAATACATTTTCTATGAGGTTGTTATGAATTGTGGGCTTAAGATATGGCATGGATAAATTATTGCAGAAATACATCAGAATTATATAACTGCTTTGTGATCATTTTATCAAATATCCAAATGTTCTTTGGTGTACTTGTTATTTATCTTTGCATTAACCTTTATAGACAGAGTAAATGTGAGCCATTTCATTATAACATTTGACTAACAAGCATTTTTTTTGTATTAAGATTTTACTCCACACTTCTCCATATGTGGCCCTTGTGGTTACATTTGTCAAGCACATGCATGAAAGTTAATATTTTAGCAGGCTATTAAAAATTTTAAAAAAATCTAACTACACTGCATTTCTTGTCAGCAAGAAGAGGAAGAGGAGGTTTTCAGGATGAGAGACACTCCTGATTTTTTCAATAAGCTTGTTGATAGCATATGCCCTACTGTTTTCGGTCATCAAGAAATTAAAAGAGCAGTCCTCCTTATGCTATTGGGTGGTGTTCACAAGATTACACATGAAGGAACTAACCTCAGAGGTGATATTAATGTGTGTATTGTTGGAGATCCCAGTTGTGCAAAATCCCAATTCCTGAAGTACGTTTCCTTTTGACCTTAATTCATCATGCTTGTTGCTTTTTCTCGTCAATGTCAGAAGTTGATATGATGTTTGCTTTCTCATAAAATCGGAAATATGTAGTAGATCATAATTCTTATTAATGAAGTGTTCTATCCTTTTGCAAATGTTGTCAAGCACATTATCCTTATCTTGGTTCTGATTATTGTTTGTCAGATATGTTGCCGGTCTTGTTCCACGGTCTGTTTATACGTCAGGAAAATCCTCATCGGCTGCTGGTTTGACAGCAACAGTTGCTAAAGAGCCAGAAACAGGGGAGTTTTGTATTGAGGTAGTATTGTTTGCTATTGATTTCTTCGTCTTCTTTTCTTTTGACACCTCTCTCTCTCCTAAACTCCAACAGAGCAGTAGAAAACTGAAGTCATGTGCAGTGTTCAATTTTACATGGTTAAGAATGTGGTTTATTACATTTCAACTATACCTGAATAATGGAGGAGTTAATAGATTTTTTTCAGTTTTATGTCCAATCAGCATATACCTTAACACTTCTTGTGAAACTTATTTGGTTGGGTTTTTGTGTTTACTGTTTGCTGTGAATGCTGGTTCTTGATAATCATACTGTCATATTTTGCTTATAATTTATTCAACAAAATCCAACTTCTAATTTCTATCTAAATGGAAAGGAAAGCTTAAAATTTGATAGCTGTTGAACTAGTGCAGAGATCATTGCATTACATTGTCTTTTATTTCAAGCTTTTCCTTTTTAAATGATTGATTATTATGCCACTGATATACTTTTGCTTCATGCAGGCTGGCGCACTTATGCTGGCTGATAATGGTATCTGTTGCATTGACGAATTTGACAAGATGGACATTAGGGATCAGGTATATCTTTTGTTATTTTACTAGTGTTTGAAAACTTAACATAGGATTTATTTTTCTTTCAAGTTGACCTGTGGATTTCTTACTTGATCTGTCGATGTTAAGGTTGCCATACATGAAGCAATGGAACAACAGACCATTAGCATAACAAAAGCTGGCATACAAGCAACTCTAAATGCTAGAACTGCTATCTTAGCTGCAGCAAATCCTACAGGAGGACGCTATGACAAGACCAAACCCCTCAAAGTAAGCCTCCATAAACTGCAATCGTCAGCTTCTGCTTCCGTGGTCAAAAACTTTAATATTTAACTTTTTCACGAGCTATTTGTGTAAAGCTTTGTTGACTGAGATAATGCTTGATTGTGATGTTCATCTGTTTCTTCTGTACCAGTACAATGTGGCCCTTCCTCCTGCTATTCTTTCAAGGTTTGATCTGGTGTACATCATGATCGATGAGCCTGATGATAACACTGATTATCATATTGCTCACCACATTGTGAGGGTTCATCAGAAGCGCGAAGATGCACTTGCCCCTCCATTTACCACAGCAGAGTTGAAGCGATATTTTGCTTATGCCAAGTCTCTTAAGCCTCAGGTTTTCTTACTTCTTTAAGATCTTTTCCCTTAATTTTTCAAAATGATTGTTGTCTTAACTTGTATGTTATTTCTAATGCAGCTGAGCTCTGAAGCTAGAAAAGTGTTGGTTGAATCATACGTGGCACTTCGCAGAGGTGACACTACTCCTGGCACTAGAGTTGCTTATAGAATGACAGTCAGGCAGCTGGAAGCATTAATCAGGCTGTCTGAAGCCATTGCAAGGAGTCATTTGTATAAAGTTGTAAGTGCCACTCACCAATGACTTCTTCATTATTTATATTTTTACTTGTCTTTAGTAAATCAGGTTAACCATATTTGGTCATGTCATGAATTTTTTGCAGAAATTAAGTTTACTGTATGTTCTTAAATTTTTTGCAGGTGCTTCCGGCACATGTTCGAATGGCTGTAAGGCTGCTAAAAACATCTATAATCAGGCAAGCATCTTTACTATTTGTCTAATGACTCTGTGCATATCTTGGACAAAAGATTTTATGTATTTATTGCATGTGTAGTGTTGAGTCGAGCGAGATAGACCTCTCTGACTTTCAAGATAATGAAGATGCTGGTGGAAATAGAGTTGCTGACCAAGAAATTGCAGCTCCAACTGAAAATGCTCATCCAGCACCAGAAAATGAAGGTGGCTGGCTGTGTTTGCTGTAGTTAAAAACTGCCATCTTGTTATTCTCTTTGTTCAATTGCCCGAAACATCTTATTTATTCCTCCCCTCCCTTCTTGAAATGTCGGGCCGCGGTTTTTTTTCTCGAGGGACCTGAAAACGCCTACGTATAATCTTTTACAGGTGATGCTCAAGGGAGTGAGGGCCAGCAGAAGAAAAAAATGGTTATAACTGAAGAACATTTCCAGAGAGTTACTCAAGCATTGGTCATGCGCCTGCGACAGCATGAAGAGACTGTTATGCAAGATGGTATTAGTCCGATTTTTGCAGTATATATTTTTCATACTTTTAGCAAATCTTACATTTAGTTCTGCATCTGTAATAGCTCCTGTGACTCACATTGAATGAATGAATGCATTTATAATAATCGCTTTAGGATGCTAGTCCTACATACGCGTGGACTATGATAGGCCCGTAATCACTTCATTAATTATGAAAAGTTTTGCATGGATTACCTCATTAAGTATGCCTATCCTATATCACCTTTTCATTATAATTGGCTCCCTTCCGACCTAGAAGTAGTACTAGATCTAGTGTCTCATGCTAACTGCATTCAGTTGCTTTTGTCCTTCAGAAAACTGGCTGTAGCATTAGGGCACAAATTACCATCTGTACCTACTACAATGGGGCAAGCTATTTCATTTTATATGAATCTTTCTGTAACTAGTACTTGAAATAGTATAGCTAATAAGCTATTTCAGATTTTTAAGATGAGTCTTATAGAAATTACGCTAGGACAGGAAATCCCGCCTGAATTTTCACTGATATAAGCTTTGGGAATTCTTATCATTTAGGAATCCTACCAAGATACCCTAATACTTCAATATGAGATTGTACAGGATTTAGGATAAGTACAAAGCAGATTCAGTTCTGAATGTCTTAATCATTCCTAAGTTACTTTTGTTCTGGAAATTTCGCATGTTGTGCTAATTTATTGATTTTTTATTTTTTTATTTTTGGGTATTTGCATTGTCAGAATTAGTAACACCATTTTATAGATCGTGTCAAGTTCGTCCCTTCTTATGCATCTTCCCTGAATTCCCTTAGTCCGTAACGTTATTATGCAATTTATGTAGGAAGTGGATTGGCTGGCATGAAGCAAGGGGACTTGATTGTTTGGTATGTTGAGAAACAGAATGCTCAAGGTGCATACAGTTCCACCGATGAGGTGCGAGAAGAAGTTAAATGCATCAAGGCTGTCATAGAGGTAAACATACTAGTGCATATAGTAGACAGTAATTTGTCATAACAGCGATGCCATGAAAAAAGACCTTGTTAAAGCTCACTGAGATAACGTCAATGCAGAGGTTGATACAGAGGGAAGGTCATCTGATAGTGATAGACGACGGCTCAAGCTCAGCGGCACCTTCGGCAGATGGAGGGGAAACAAGAAGATCCGCGGAGAATAGAATCTTAGCAGTGGCTCCAAATTATGTTATTGATTAACACATCAAGTTAACAAAGAACTAACCTATTCAATTGACATGGAGAAACTATCAGATTGTGCCACCAATTGTTCCGGACATCAGGTTTCGTTGAAGTGTGACAACACATACGGACTCTATGAAAGTTTCACAGTTCAGCAGCCCTGCTTAGAAGAGGATTAAAGTAGGCTTTAGTTTGGGACTTGCGAAGAGGATTTTCATTTCCTAATGTTATTTGCTATCCTAAGTTGCAATACATTCTTCAGGATATAAGATATACTCTTGCTTCCGCATGGCAAATCTATCAGTCGCCCTGTTAAAGTTTGATATAAGCTGGCAACAACATTTTCCTCTTTTCTTAGACTTTGCCCATTTGATTCTGTATGAAATATGTCCTATTGAGAGGGTTGTACTGTGTTAAAAGGTTGACTACTCCGTAACTGATTTCCTTTTCTGGTTGTATTACATTTTGTTGCTGTAAATCGCAACAGTTTTCAGCCGTCAGCAGGAAGCGGCCTTCTCTTAGTCGTCTAACACAGTTCAGTTGGTCAGCACTTTTTCCCCAATTGCAGAGCTATTATTTTCATTAGCAAGACAAGAAGATAATGAATGGATCATGTACTTGTACTTTTGCAGCACAATGGCCTGGGTGCTTCTTTCGCTTAGCCTTTGAAGCGATTTTTTTTTAAACTTTTTCAGTTTATTATTCTGCAATACATTCTAGATGTAAATCCTAATATATCTTTATTATCAATCACTCAACCAAAACCTGCCAGGCTTCACTTCCCTCACGTTACAATTGGGTCCCACCCCCAGCCGGCATGCAAAGAAGAAAGATGTACGCATCACAATAACGCTACTCGATCGAAAGTCTAAATTTAATTCGCGGGTGAAGAACATGGCCACCACATTTGTCTAAACTTTTTTTTTTTTTTTTCGCTTATTTGATTCTAGAAATGATCTTTTGATGATGCAATTCGATTACTCAAGAGTATGGTTTGATTATTTTTTCACCTACAGCTTTTGGGAAAAGATTGTTATGATATAGATATCGCCTTGGACAACATGTTGGGCCGAGATTTCTGTGAAAAAGTCAAGGAGTACCTCAAATTTGTAGGCCAAGAACAACAAGGAATTGGTGTTATAAAGTGATATGCCATCTTTCTCTTGCTGTTATTTTTGATCTGAATGATTATGCACGTCATAATGTATCTGTTATCGTGTACTTGCTATATGAAATATACATATTTTTCTATATTAAGAAATCAATAAACCTGATACGTTTTGAATAATGGGTGTTGATTTATATTAGTGATGCAGTGTTGCAGCCGGTGGCACTACAACAAATAAGATTTGTTCCAGCAGTTTTTTAGCCAGCAGTTAAGCTAACTGCTGCTAAAACTATATTATACCAGTATTTTTTATTTTTCTGTAACATTTAGTAACCCGCTGATATAGTAGTAAAAATTTTTAATTGTATAAATAAAAATGTTTGAAAAGCCATTGATCTCTGTATGAATATACTAATTAATTCCATCTCTCTCTCTCCCCCTTTCCTTTTTTTTTTTTTTGGGAAAACTTCAAAAACCCCCCTGTGGTTTCCAAACTTCTCACTTTAATACCCTGTGGTTTAAAGTGTATCAATTTGCCCCCCTGTGGTTTTATTTGTATCTTTTCTATAGCTTTTTTCTTAATATTTCGTTAAATTATATGCTAAAAAACATCAGATATCCATCTAGATTTACTGAATATATTAATTTAGTACCCTTTAATTTTAATTTTGTCACTGATTTGAAAAAAAAATAATAAAATTGATAAAAAAAAGAGAAAAAAAAATCACAGGGGGGCAAATTGGTATAGGCAAATTGGTACATTTTAAACGACATGGTACTAAAGTGTGAGAAAGTTGGAAACCACTGTGGGTTTTTGAAGTTATCCCTTTTTTTTTCAAATCGGAGCTTCTCCACGCACCGCGAGCTTCGAGCTCTCTCTCTCGATCTCTCTCCCTTTCCTTTTTTTTTTTTTTTTTTTTTTTCCACGAGCTCGAGCTCGAGCTGCTCGAGATTGGGATTTTCGGAGATTTCGCACTCAATCGCCTTCTCCGGGCGATTTCTCACTTGGATCTACACACGATTCCACGATCGGGAGTGAGTGAGCTATTGATTTTTCTTTCATTTTTGGCTTTGATTTCGCAGTGTTAGTGTAATTTGATCTCGAATAGCTTCTCAATTAAGCCGAAGTGTTCCTAATCGGGGGTTTTAGGAGTTAATTTTTGGATGCGCTTGCGATTTGTGGGAGATATTATCCAGTTTTCTGACAATGTTCGATCATCTACATGCTCATCTCTTTTAAATTTGTTTCGAAACCGAAATTTAGGCCTCTTTTGTGCTTCATTAACACTGATTGATTAAGCTGTGCGAGATTATTTAGGTTTCAAGAACGTTTTTACTTGTGAATCTCCATTGCTCTGATGACATTTACCTTTCTATAGGGAAGTGTACTAAATCTCCATTGCTCTGATGACATGTTTGCTCTGATTATGTTTTAGGTCCTTTGGGTTTTCTATGGATTCCAACATGCTATCAATAATTATATTCCTTGTGATTAAAAATATTTTTGAAGTTGAGAGGGTTTCCTAATTAGCTTTGCTTGTGGTGTACATGGTTTGTGGAGTCCTTGTTTAAGCTGTTGTGCCAGTAGAGCTCTTACATGAACTGTTATTTTGTGTTTGTTGTCCAATGAATTGTCTTGTGGACAATATATATGATATTAGACCTAGCATCGACAGTAAAAAAAAAAGAAGAGTAAATAAATAAATAAATAAATAAATAAATATATATATATATATATATATATATATATATATATATATATATATATATATATATATATATATATATATATATA